>NC_050184.1:16507285-16807285 GCF_008315115.2 Sander lucioperca
AAGTTAAAACCTCAACGCTCTGAGATACTGAGCCGTCTAGATGTCTTCAACAATTAAGTAATTGACTACATCAAACCAAGTACTTGAGAAACAACAGCAGCACATGGACAGCAGTGTAGTGGCAGCATCATCTTGGGTTCTAATCGGAAACCTTTGTTACATATCCATTTCTTTGCCTATGTGTCCTATCCATAGACCAGCCATCGTCAACTGGCGTCCCGGGGGCCACATCCGCCCGCCAAAGCTTTCAGTCTGGCCTGCAGAATAATCATGAAATCAGAAAATGGGAAGAGGAAAAAATGCATTTGGGTATTTAGCATTGCAAGCATTTACAGCAGGTATTTTGCATTGCATTAAGTCCTAGAAACGCCCCTGGCTCAGATGAACTAACGCTAGGCTCCTCACTGTAAGTAGGCTACAATAAAACCTCCGTGAGTAAAAAAAGTCAATACTTATCAATGCACTCATCTGTCTACAGGCATAAACATGTAGGAAGCGATATTTCAATCTGCTCTGTCTGTACAGTCCACTCTTGTCCACTGCGCTGTTTTACGCAAACGCAGCTCTACTCTGCAAATAGCAAATTTTTAAAAAACAAGCTGAAACAAAAGCTGTCGGTTTGTAGTAACTGTTTATCTTAGTTTGCCATGAATCTTGAAATTTGGACAAATTCTTGTAAACTAATCTGCTGGCTGAACGAACCATCCTCTCCGCTGGAGCGGTAAACCTATGGATGTATTATAAGACCAAAACAGCATGTGGCTACTTAATGCACGTGAATGCCACGATCTTTATGTTCGCATTTTTCATTCTTGATGATGATGCTGGTTGTATTATTTTGCAAGAGCATTGTTTCATTGGAAATGAGGCATACAAGACAAATTCATTCATCATTAAAGGTGCACTATGAGTTCCTGCATGACGTCACCTCTGTTGACGTTCCAAGTAAATTCCAAACAAAACAGAGCAAGCTCGCCTCTCCCCCCATGTTTCCGTTACTGTCATGACTAACTGACTAAAGCCAGCTACACACCAACCCAATGATCGGCCGTTGGACAGTCTGGCGAGGTCAGTGACTTGAGTCTGTTTGGTGTATTCTGTGCCGTCGTCCGTTGGAGGAGCTGTCGGCCTTTATTTTGGCCGACCTGACATGCTCAGTCGGAGACAGGGCAGTCGGGACTCACCCGGAAATGGCGAGCGGATGAGCCTCTCAAAATCTGACGAAAATCTTTTAAACTGACCTTTGTTGATCTGAAATAAAGACAGATTCAGCAACTGCACGGCCTATTTCTCGCTTAAAATGTTTTCAGAAACACCTTTCGGTGAACTATTTTAGTAAAATATGAGTACATGACACATTCATCCAATCAGCTGCCTGTTTTCATTTTTTGGGCAACAATACAGATTAGCGCCGCCTGCTGTTATGGAGACGTATTACGTCTCGTCTCTTTGGTGTGTTCTGAGGCATTTTTTTGACCAACGCGGGGAGACTGATCAGTCCAACTGTCTTTTCTGCCAGCGGTTGGCCGTCTGGTTGGTGTGTAAGCAGCTTAACTGTCACTAACCCCCACCCCCTCCCCCAACCATCATGTCGGTGATTGGGTGGAACGTGGTTTGTTGTATTTTGGTGCACAGGCTGTGCCCCTAGTGTTTGTTTGACGTTTACGACCCCTGTGTTGTCTCCTGAGACCAGGCTTTTTCACAGTGTGTTCAGGGGGGCAGGCAGCTAGCAGATCAAGGAGAGATGCCTACGATTTGAGACAAAAATGAAATTGCGCTGAAACCATGCAGGAACTCATAGTGCACCTTTAAAGCTTGGGTTTCCCACATCAACTTTTCGCTCCAGCCTCTTTGACAGTGACATTTTTACCTGACAACAGGCCTTTGTTTCTGCAAGTATTTTCCACCAATCAGGACACTGCATACTACAACGACGTTTCCATAATCACAGACTTTAACCATCACTCCTCAGTGAACTGCCTCCTAGTCGGAGATCATTTACTAGTTAAAGAGCCAGTTATCATTATGGAGTTTCCATGTTTTTTAGGAGTTTGCTCACACTAATATACATGTAACAAATATAGCATTAATTCAGTTAAAAAGTGAAAACTGAGTATTAGGTATAAATACATTTTATGTTCTTTATTTGAAAGTCCGGCCCCCGGAGTGTCTGAAAAATGTAGACTAAAAAAATAAGTCTATTGTTCTATCACACTCCTTTGTTGACACACACACATACAGTTGCAGCACATGTATACTCTATGTGAGTGATTCATTACACATACTGTAAATTTTAAAAAAACAACATCTTACACATTATATGTGACTATCAACTGTTTCCTGTCCAACTTTGTATAATCTTCTGCTATTGGTCATCCTTTTGTTTCTGGTTCTCCAGAGTTGTATTGACTCCATCACACCAAAAGTGACTCGCTGTGTTTGTTTCTAAGAAGCCAAATAATCTGCAGTACTGGTTGCAATTTATTGCATTTTTTAACCAACGTGTATTTTCGTGGCCTTGCATGCCCACGTGGACACTCCATGGCATGCACTTAGAGCCAATTATCTGTTCTTGTGATCTCAGCATAACACCCCCAAAAACTATTGAGCTGCAATTTAATGAGTCATGAAGAATTTTAGAAAATCAAATGATGGTGGGGTGGTGATGGCGCAGTGGATATGACACATGCCTTTGGTGTGGGAGATCTGAGTTTTATTCCCACTGCGATACATCAACCAATGTGTCCCTGAGCAAGACACTTAACCCCTAGTTGCTCCAGAGGCGTGAGACCTCTGACATATAGCAATTGTAAGTCGCTTTGGATAAAAGTGTCAGCTAAATGACATGTAATGTAATGTAATGTAATCAAAAGCTTAAAGTAAATATATACACAGATTTTTCAGTTAGAATAGAATTGGATTTAAAAATGGTGATCATACTGCAACTAATACTCTAGCAGTTTTTAATTTCTCGCTACATTAAAGTTGCTCCTATGGATATTAGAAGCAATTGCTTTTATTGCTATTGGTTTCTACAGAAAGGAAGATGTGGGCGTTGCTATGGATGCAAATTTGCTGTGGAGACATGAGCCGGAGTGTCTGCTGGGACAGTAGGATGCTTTGACTCAGAGCTGCTCCTAAATTAGCACTCAATGGTGTTTTAAGCCCCCGAACGTCTCCTTCCAGGCAGACCGTTGACTTCAAGGCACCTAACCATAACCCTAACCCTAACCATGACCATAACCATTGCCTAATCCTAGTGCCTTCCAGGCAGCGCTGCCTGGAAGGAGACGTTGGGGGCTTAAAACACTGATAAACTAAATTAGCCCCATCTCTCACTATGACTTCATTAGGTTTACACTGCAGTCAGATATCTGTGTTTATTTATTATTAAAAAAAAAAAAAAAAATTGTATGAATATGATCCTGAAGTGTGACAATAAATCAGTGAGATCAAATGAATCAGTTTTTTTTATTCATTTGATTTGGCTGAAACCTCAGAGCGAAACACACACACACACACAGACACGCAGACGCGCACGCGCACACACACACACACACACACACACACACACACACACACACACACACACACACACACACACACACAGCCTTACCAGAGGTTAAGTTAATCAGAGATACAAGAAAAACACCTTACTTAAAGTTCCTTCAAAATAAAAGCATTTTTCTCACCTAATTCTCCTATCAGTGCTCCAAGTGTGCCCCAATGTCATGCCTAGAATTTGAATTAAGCTGAGAAATGCTGCCTTTTTTGTATGATTTTAGGCTAAAAAAATGCTGTCTTCTTTTGCTAGATTTTGGAGAAGGATGACCATCTACTGATCGTTTTGTGCTTACTTTGTATAGATCTGGTTTATTTTCATTTAGCCTCACTGAGACGTGCTGTTACAGAAATACTGATATAGCCTAGTGTAGTTCAGAAAAAAAAACAACTATTGTCCACTTATGAAAAAATGGGAGGAGGGTTTTGTGTATGGAGACAGCCGTCAGTGAAGTTACACTCATACTAATAATCTTTAACTCCCTTTTCCCCATAAGGCTCTTTTCCATGCCACATTAGAAAAGCATAGGGTTAAATACAAAAAAGAAATCAATGATGGCTGACTTCCATTTAGCTGCTTCAGCTTTAGGGTCCTGCTATTGTTCTCACTGTCACACTGTCATGGATTGCTACTAGACACTCAAATAGAACAGAGCCATGCATATTATTATATTAGATTATCCAAACTAATTTCAGTATGATACATGTTGAAATTATGGTTCCAAGCTTTCAACACATAGATGGTCTTATCCCAATCAGTATTTGATGGTGTTTTAGAAAAGTATTCATGTTATTGTGGGCATATGGCCGCCAGGGGGCCCGTGTTACAGTCTGAAATCCCTCTGTGCGGGTTGTATTTATTTTCTTTCACTGTCTATGGTTTTATTTTGGAGGTTGGGAGCGGAAGTGTTGTTGTATAATATACGGAATTGACACTGGACCTCCCTGTAGAGAGACAGAGAGAGAGAGAGAGAGAGAGAGAGAGAGAGAGACAGACAGCTGAGAACATCCGCTGGAGGAGCAGACAGACAGACTGCGGGAAGAAGAGCGTAGCCGGGCGCAGGGACATCTCCAGAACACACCGCTAAAATGGGAGTCGAAATCGAGACTATAACCCCGGGCGACGGTAAAGCGACTGCACGAAGAGGAAACGTGTTTGTGTGAATTAGCCTACAAAGTGCATGTTTTGCACTCATCTGTTGTGCATATATCTAACACAGCCGCAGAAACACCGCCTTAATCGCGTATAGTATGCCCGTGATATTAAGCGCCTCTTTGGTTTCTCCACAGGAAGGACTTTCCCCAAAAAAGGACAGACGTGTGTGGTGCATTATGTTGGTGAGTTTTAAATAAGAAACTTATTACACTGCATGCATGGGCACATTCTGCACATTTCGTGGGTTATTTGTAGGCTACTCCTGAAGGCCGTCCGTACAAGTGGATAGACGGCTGTGGGCAACTGTCTACTACACCCGTATGAAAAAAAGCCAAGCATAGTAATCATGTTGTGTCACAGCAAACACTGTAAATCTCCACAGGAACATTATTATAGCGACGGGGAGCACTTTTTGAAACGCTGTGGAGCGCGATAAACTATATGCACAGCAGACATTTTTTTTTTACCCTCAAACCTTCCAGGCAGTGGTTTATCAGTAGGGCAAAGAGGCATGACTGTCAGTCACCGACTGGACTGCATGAGAAATGTAACCCCTTCACCACATTTCCACTCCCTGGAATCACATTTGTGCTGAAGATAGTCGGATGTGATCATGTTGATAGCAGGAGTATAGTGGCTGTATGTCCCGGGGGACAGCGCACTGGATTTATCACTGCGTAAAAATAATGCGCGCTCTAGTTTGGACCGAGCGGTCCATTACGATCTCATCAAGATCAGTGGATAATGTTGTAATTTGTCTTGTCTGGAGAATTAACCCAAAAAAAAAGGAGACGCAGACGGATTCCGCCGCAGGGTTCACTCAGTGGCCCAGACAGACAGACTAGACAGCGGGGTTTTTAAATCCCGTCTGATTTCCCGTCTGAGCGTTTTTCTGTCTTTGTTGGAGTTTCTGGAGGGGGGGCGTTTAGTTGAGCGGATTATAACCGTCTGGGCACTGCAATAACCAACTATTATTCTTGTAGTATTTTATCCAGAGACGCGCAATGTTTGAATAACACCAAATAGCCTATATATGAAGTATTCCCAATTATTCCTAGGACTATATGACATCACTTATTCATCCCTGTAAGGGCCGATAAGTAATTCTTTGCGTAACCATAATACAGCTATAGGATTAATATACTGTATTATATCTAGGACTGCTAATGATTATTTTCATTATTGATTAATGTACCAATTCATAATTTGATCTATAGAATGTTAGCCCAAGTTGACGTCTTCAAATCTAGGGCTGCTCGATTATAGAAAACAAATCATAATCACAATTATTTTGGTCAATATTGAAATCACGATTATGTAACACGATTACTCATTGACTGTTGGAAAGATGTTGCATTTATTGAACTTAAAAAACAGTGAAACCGTTAAACAAATCAACAGTGAAAACACCTTAAACTGTGAAATCTCCCTTAATACTTTTTCCGTTTTACTAGCAAAATGTGATCAAAATTCAATTGATTGCGCAGCTCTATTAAAATATCTTGTTTTGATAAGCAGTCCAAAACTATAGACTGTATATATACTGTATATAAAGATCCAAATATATATTCGGACTACTATTATAAAAGCGTAGAGAAAATATTCACATTTGAGAAGCAGGAACCAGTGAGTTTTACCCATTTTTGCTTGAAAATGTATTTAAAGGATTAAAAGATACTTACAGATTAATTTTCTGCTGATCAACTAATAGATTAATCATTTCAGCTCTAGTTAATTCCCAACAAGACCAAAGCCTCCTACACACGATCCGCGGCAAAACTGCGCTGGCAGTTCCGTTGTTTTCCTATGAGGAGAGAGGTGCCACCAAACTAGGCAAAACGCTACCCTTGGCGTCGTGCACCACTCTGAATTGTTGCCAAGCTCTGCACTCAAAGTTAAAATTATTTCAACTTTGACCTTGTTGCCGCTGACCTGTTAAGGCGCAACCAATTCCAGAAAGTATACCTGCGCTGCGCTTTGCCTCTCTGCTCTGCGCCCTACCTCGCGGTTTTGCCGCAGATCATGTGTAGGCGGCTTAACCCCTAAATTCCACTAGGCGCGTCTGCACTGCATTTGCCGGCGGGGCGATCGCGGCCACTCAAGACAATGCTTGTGATTCCACCAATTGTAACGCAGCGCATCCCAGAAGTAGCTCTCCATTGTGCTCCGCTAAAAAATACGGGCTAGGTCTATTTTGACAGAGCCGCGTGACATTTCACAGGCCGGGCAAGAAGTGGAACTGCTAGGGCAGTGGCTCTCAAAGTTTTTCACATCAAAGACCCCTAAACTGACACAAATTAGACCACGGACCCCCATCTGATAAGACTTTGTCCCAGGGTCCCCTACCTGATAGAATTTTTGCTTTTAGATGTTTTATTACAGAAAGTGAATGAAACCCATGAGCAACATAGTCATACAATCTGTCATTGTGTTACTTATGGATGAAATTATAGTGAAAATAAATGATTCCCCTTTTTGTTGGGGACCCCCTGGAGGGGGCAAGGACCCCTGGGGGTCCCCGGACCTCACTTTGAGAACCACTGTGCTAGGGCATCCAGTCAATTTTCAAAATAAACACCCTGTACAGACTATGGAACGTACATCACATCGCTACACTATTTGAACAACTACAACACACATCTTTGATCTATGTTGTTCATAACTGGACTAAATGAAAGAAACCATTTAACTATGTAGACTGCTTACTTTTATGGTTGAAGCACAAATATCCAGGAAAAATGACCAAATCAACTAAATCTGCAAGCAATACGCTCCACTTCAGAATGCTCCCAGCGTGGTATGACGCATGGCGGAGGACGGAACAAAACCACGGTGCAACTGAAATGCGCTGCATCTGCGCCTGATGGAATGCCAAAGAGTGCACAGCAGTGCTTTAAGCTAAATATTAACAGTCTATGGTCAGCACGCTAACACGCTCACAATGCTAACAGGATGATGTTTAGCAGGTATAATTTTTACCGTGTTAACCATCTTAGTTTTGCGTGTTAGCTTATTAGCACTAAGCTCAAAGTAGTTGTGGGAATGTCATTAGGTTCACAGGTATTGGATGTACAAATATCATGGCAACCAATTCAATAGTTGTTGAGATATTTCAGTATGGACCAAAGTGGTGTACAGACAGACAGACAGACAGACAGACAGACAGACAGATATTCATAGTCACACTGCTGAAATGGCTGAGATTACAATTTTAAACAGTACAAGCAATGAAACTAAACAAAAAAACAACAAAATGAGAATTTAGATGGATTTTGCTTTCCACTGTGCTGAACTATACATTTTCCTGCACTTATTCTTAGTTTAGCAAAGCTGGTCCCAGTCCTCTTGCCTGGTAAGACAGACATAACTCTCTCTGTAATACAAGCCTCTTTGCTTCAAAATTATGTAACAAGACTTGATAAGGGCTTCACAGTGAAGTTTTTTCTAGCACACAAACTACAGGATTTCCTCTCTGGGCGGTCTCCCTTCCTGTCAGCACCAAGCAGTTTTGAAATGCGACATGAAACAGGATATACACAAGTCTTTTTAAATGTAGACGTCCAAGTAAAGATCAACACTTTAATTTGCTGGGTTTTTGTAAAGGCTCTGTCTGCAGGAAATAGTCAGTGTTTGAAGACGTCAACACTGTGTTGTTTGGTGGTGAAATGTGAAAATGCACTGTATTGGCTTTGATACTTGGATAGCACCTTTTAGATCGTATAGATAATTCCATTAGGGTGCTATCTCGATGTCCATAGGAGGACAGGACACCCACTCACTCCACTGCCTGGATTACAGGCTGCATCTTGCGCCCAGCAAAGTTGCACCTTTTCCCACACACACACACACACACACACACACACACACACACACACACACACACACACACACACACACTGGTTTGTGGCACTATCTTTGTGGGGACCCGTCATTGACATAATGCATTCCCTAGCCCCTTACCCTAACCTTAACCATCACAACTAAATGCCTAACCTTAACCCTTACCCTCACCCTAACCATAACCTAATTCTATCCCTAATCCTAAAACCAAGTCTTAACCCTCAAACAGCCCTTTAAACTTGTGGGGTCCAGCATTTTGGCACAAAGCTGTCGGTACCCCACAAGTATACTGGACTCCCGGTTTTTGGACCCCACGAATATAGTTAAACAAGCCCACACACACACACACACACACACACACACACACACACACACACACACACACACACACACACACACACACCAAAGCATCACACACATGCTGCCTTGCTGGTGCTAATAACAGTAATAGCACTGACGTAAATAGTCTTGGAGGGGTGCTACTGTGCGGTTTTCCTGACTGTCACACTGAAACCCACCCCGCAGACAGCTGCAGCCGCTATTTCTGAGATCCTTAGAATCCCTTTATTTGCGTTCCTAATATACACACAGCAGGGAAGATGGATGCCTGGATCCAATGGTTTTATGATATTATAAATACAGTTTTTTCATGCTGAATGTTGCTGCACAGGGAGCCAGTATGTTTCCATCATTATCTGGTCGGCATGTTTTTGCAGCAGGAATTCTCTTAGTGATAAATCCTGTAATGTGCATGTTCAGAGACTCATCGCTGGGTTTTTTTTACCCAAGTGGTAAGGTTGTGCATTGGCAGCTGCCTCACTTTCTTTCTGACTCTGTGCCTCTCTCCATCTCCCATTTCGCAGGCTCCCTGACAGATGGACGTAAGTTTGACTCATCTCGTGATAGGGACAAGCCTTTCAGGTTCAAGATCGGCAAACAGGAAGTGATCCGAGGCTGGGAAGAGGGTGTAGTGCAGGTAGGCTGGAGAACTGAATATATACTGCACAAAATATGCACTTTCTCTGGACCGGGTCCCCCATACCTACGTTTGGTTCAGTTTGTTCCTGTTTTGAATGACATTATTTCTGTCAATTTAGGGGTAGTTGGGTAGGTGGGGGGGTATGAAAAGTGCTATATAAATAAAGTCTGATTGATTCATTCATTCATTCATTTAAGGCAGTCTTTAAATGTTAGCTTGGTGAAATGCTACAAATTCTGCAGGTCACACTCATTCATCCCTTCAGAACAGGGTCTACTTGACATGCTACAGTGTATTTATTAATGCCATTGGAACGACCAATTCCAAGAAAAAGTCATGCTGACTAAGCAGCTTCAACACACATGATTCAGAGGCAAAAATAATTCCGATTGCAAGACAGAAAACACATTTTGTACACATGCTGATAATGTCGTTAGTTTATCTGCTGAAATACATTAATTTAGTGTTCCATTATCGAGTTTTCACCCACCAGGTTTTCCATTACAGCAAACAGCGTCACAAACAGCGGGTCAATGCAGCAAGGACGCAGCTTTTTATCTCACACACTCAGCCCTGCAGCATTTGGATGAGGTGGCTATTGAATGGTGCGGCCTGTGTGCAGGCCCTGTAGCTTCATGTTCTCTGTGTGTTGTGTGTTAGAGCGTAGGGCTATGTATTGGCAAGAATCAATACGACGGAGAGCACAATACAATACGTATCACGATACATGGGTCACGATTCAATATATTTCAATATATTTCGTTACTGTGCGTAAGGCGATATCTTTTTTTAAAGTATAATTTTAGAAAAACTAATATTTAAAAAAAGACATGATGTTTATAAAAGTCAAAGAAGTTTACTTTAGGTAAACAATTCAGTAACAGAAAATCAAACTGCCAGTTTGGGATTGTGGTTTACAGGTTCTTAGTGAGCAAATGTTTATAATAATAATAATAATAATAATAATAATAATAATAATAATAATAAATTGAATTTATATAGCGCTTTTCACAAACTCAAAGTCGCTTTACAGGGTATTTATATGCTAAAGTAGGCCAAAGTTCAGCCATAGCTTCATTGTTAGCTTCTAGCAAAAAGTCAGGCACTGCTAGGCGCTGTTAGGCAAGGACACTAGTGGTGTATCTCAGCATAGCCATCTAGCGGTGCAACATAAAGGTGAACCACTGTCTTGAATATTTTTTGAACGAAAAAAAAAAGCCTTTTTGAAAATCTATACAGTATTGCAAAATAAAATTTTATCGATTTTTTCTTACACCCCTATTAGAGCGTCAGCCTTTATCTCAATAGGGCATCTGTTTAAAAAGCGTTTGATGACTGCAACATCATATATTGTTAAATAAAGAGTGGATGAGATTCAGGAGCATCATTATTAAGAGATATGTTTTCACTTTGACTTTTGGTTTATTATCCAAGTTCGACTGCGATCTAATTAGCAGCACTGTATGTTGCAGACTAGCTGGTCCTCATGGCCCCTGTTGTCTCTTTCTCTCTCCTCTGTTTGTATCGTCTGTCTCCTCATACCTCCAGATGAGTGTTGGTCAAAGGGCCAAGTTGACCTGCTCACCTGAATACGCTTATGGAAACAAAGGCCACCCGGGCATCATTCCTCCTAACGCCACCCTCATCTTTGATGTTGAGCTGCTGGGTTTGGAATGAAACAGATTCACGACCTGTTTTTTTTTTTTTGTTCTGTGTAAGTAATCTGCAACAAACTACTATCTGCTGGTTACTTTTACAAGTTTTTAGCTACATTCACATTCTTTCTGTGGCACAGTGAAAGTCTAACATCAGCTAACATGCTGTAGCTTGATGTCGATGAGTTTAGACAGACTCCACTGAAACTGGCTAATTAACCCTTGTGTCCTTCTGTTTTGCACATATATGAAGCATAAAGTATAAACTATCACCCAATTCTGTGTTACATCTTCTTAGCCAACTTCATTCCAACCTATTAGCACTAGTTTTACACTTATTTTTGGATGTAATGCTCAATAAACCTAATTCATAATAAATTATATAATATTTGAGTTAAAAACCCCAGAAATGGGCGCAATTGGTAGTGCGCGCGACAATATACGGAGGTTTACTCCTCGACGCAGCGGCCGCCCTTTGCTGCATGTCATTCCCTCTCTCTCTCTCTCCCCTTTCATGTCTTCAGCTGATCTATAAATAAAGGCCTAAAATGCCCAAAAAATTATCTAAAAAAAAAAAACAATAGACATTATGAATAATTTTGACTAATAGTTAAGATCAGAGAAACTTATGTTGATGGATAATCACAGCCTGTTTTGTGTATGGAACCATCCGTGTTATTTTTGGGAGAAGAATCCCATATTTTTGATATAGAAACTTTGAAAATGGGTCAAATTTGACCCGAGGACAACAGGAGGGTTAAGCAACCCCTGTGTTGTGTTGTGTTGTGTTGTGTTGTGTTGTGTTGTGTTGTGTTGTGTTGTTAGGGAGAGAATGATGTACAGTACAGTATCAAAACGCTTAATCCATAGAGAAATGCACACAGCCCTTATTTAGAAAAACGGTGCCTTTAAATGAGCTGTCAGGACTTGAACAGAATGAACAGTTCTGATGTCACAACTATAGTATATAGGCAGAAAGTACCGCTACAGTGCTGTTACAGTTATTCCCTGTCTGCAATGACGCCAAGAATGCAGATGCAGAAGACCCGGAAACTAAAATAATAGTATGAACCAGAAAATTAGCATAATATGGGACTAAGTTTAGGGTTAGTAGCTGTGTGATTAAACGCTTGGGGTGCGAGCACTGAGTTGCACCTGAGGCATGCTGTTATTTGTGCTTTATCCTGAATCTCCCTCTTGTTGTCTTCACAGGTGACTTCCTACCTGGATGACCTGGAGAGAAGCTAGGAGAGTCTGCACTTGATTCTATAAGAGGCTTGAGTCTATAGTTCCACTACTTTTTTCATCCAAATATGACAGTTTGTGTTATTTTTGTCTCTGTGACTGAGTGAATTATATTTTTCAGCATATTCTTCCTCCTAAAAACCATGGGCCATAACCTTACAAACCTCCATGTTCCTAATCTTGAATTCTTTTGAATTGCGCTTTACTTTTCTTTGTGTTTTCTGAAAATGTTGGCTGTGCATGGTTACGCTGAGAAGTACAAAATACCAATGAACCACTAGCAGTGACATTCATCTTGTATGAGTCAATGCGTACTAGTGTTATAATGTTCGAGAGCTGGTGCTTGTTATATTAGAGAAACAAAAATGTATACAAAAGAACATGAAAAGCACACATTTGTATCCCTATCCAGTTGAAAATCAGATCAAATGAGACTGCTAGAGATACACAGTAAGGCGTAGTGTTGAATTTAGTGGCTAACTGTGGTGAAATGTCAAGTGACAGGGAGGCCTTCACCTCAACACAGGAATTAAGTTTGCTACATTAAATGCCCATTTTTATATAGTGTCACTGTATTTAAATTGTTAACTGAAGCGCGAGCTCGAGAGGGGTAATTGGCCCAAAGGAGAACCAATCACAG
This sequence comes from Sander lucioperca, assembly GCF_008315115.2. Classification (NCBI taxonomy): domain Eukaryota; kingdom Metazoa; phylum Chordata; class Actinopteri; order Perciformes; family Percidae; genus Sander; species Sander lucioperca. The sequence goes on from NC_050184.1 coordinate 16,520,362, forward strand.
TTGTAGATAGATCTAATGTGTGCCTAAATATTCTCACCAGACACATGGTTACTACCTTGCCCTGTCTGCATGTTCTAGGCCCGATGGAAACCCTAGTATGTACATGTTAAAGCTTTGCATTCAATTTGCATTATTATCACCTTCTCATCTCGCCATGTCCTTAAACCCCATTTAAAGCCATACACAGGTTGAACAGAGCAAAGACAGGATTTGCCTTGACACACATCAATTGGATTATTTTTTTCTTAGACAAAAAAGGAAATGCTTGAAATTTACAAAAGGGGGTTGAGGAATCAATCAAATTGTGACCTCCCCCATTATTTTGTGTAACAACTTCAATCATGTATTTTTCAAATGCCAACTTTCTATCTCTGAGAATCAGCAAAGCTTATTTATAACCTATGATGAAAGATAATGTTTTTCAGTTTTTTTTGCCAGTGTCAGTTAAGTACCACACTGCCTAACTGAAGTCTGTGTTGTGGTAGAAAAAGAAGCAGACGCACGGGCACCCTAGTGGTTTTGTATCTCAAATAAATAGTTTTAAATGGAGTTTAATGAAGGAATATGCTAGCCTGGCTGTCAGATTTTGACAGTGGCTGTCAATGTTACATATTGGCCAAGCTGCAACTGGTGCGGCAGCAGTCCACCTCTGTGCTGTGTAGTTATTTGCTGATACGTTACTGTATGCAGACTAAACCAATGACGACATATTTAAAATAAAAGAAGTGCTCTCCACTTGCCTTTTCTTGTGTTTGTTTTTTTTATTAATATATATATATTTTTTAATTAATTTTGACTCTTTACTACATCTCAGCATTCACACAGACTGTCTATTCTTGCATATTGTATTATTACTGATATACATCACTACCTAGACCACCATTTGGACTAATTGTATATTGTCTCTTCTCTACATTCAGCATTTATATAGATTGATTACTGCTTACTGTGTTATTACTGATCTACATCACTTAATAGACCGCAACTTGCACTAACTGTAGATCGACTCTTCACTACACCTCAGCATTTATCTAGACTGTCTATTCATATACATTGTGTTAATAACTGATCTACCTCACTAATTAGACCACTAGACTAACTGTTTACTGACTCTTTACACCATCTCAGCAGTGATATAGACTCTCTGTTCATGTAGCTATATTGCATATCCATCAACTTACTTGCATCTCACTACGTGCCGGCATTTGTAATTGCCCACTTATTCTACACTTAATGTAGCATATTGTATTCTGTGTTCTTGTACTGTATTGAATGTGAAACTATTTGTTGTCTTGCACGCCTAGCTTGTCTTGGCCAGGTCGCCGTTGCAAATGAGAACCTGTTCTCAACGGCCTACCTGGTTAAATAAAGGTTAAATAAAAATACAAAATAAATATCGTTTTTTTTACACAAACAAACAGACAGCACAGATATTGCCAAATTGCAAAACACAAATTAACAAATTAGTCAACATACATGGGTTGCTTTTAAGTACCAGTGTATAGGATTTAAGGGGATCTATTCGCAGAAATGATATTTGATATTAATAAGTCTGTTTTCATTAGTGTATAATCACCTGAAAATATTAATTTATGCTTTTGAGCACTTAGAATGATCCGGTTATATCAACATATACACAGAGTTGGCCATGTTGCATCGCCATGTTTCTACAGTACAAACCAAACACTGGCTCTAGGTAAACTCCAAGTCCTTTTTCCCATAACTCCATAGACCTGCTGACATTACTTTTTCTAAATGTATATAATCAATTGTGTGTGTGTGTGTGTGTGTGTGTGTGTGTGTGTGTGTGTGTGTGTGTGTGTGTGTGTGTGTGTGTGTGTGTGTGTGTTTGTGTGTACGTACGTATATGTATGCTTACGTATGTGTATATTGATATACAAACTTATGTCTGTACATAGTAGTCAAATTATTTATGTTTAATATGTTTGTTTATGTATGGACCAATCACCAATGCAAATTCCTCGTAATTGTAACTTACTGTGGCAATAAACCTTTGCTGATTCTGATTCAAATGTTTATGTTTATGTCCTTAGATTTTTCCATATGTTTATTTCTGTGTGAGTAGGCTACTTTGAGAGCAACAAAAAGCCAGAGTCAAATTATTGTATGTGGTTACACTTTGGCCTACTTGGCCATTTAAGCTGATTCTGATTTCTGAGGACAGTCACAATAATTTGGCCTGTACCTGACTCCTGACAGAGGGCAACAACGGAACACACAGGGAAGGGAAGCAAAGCACAAAGACACACAGAAGGCTAAATATGCCTACTATTAGGCAGGTCATGATGATTGTCATAAGGTATGTTAAGTATAAAACTGTCATGATGACTCTTTGGTCTTGCTGTAGTTCATGTGACCGATACGAGGCGTGGCCTCTTATATACTGTCTATGGGCGTGGCTTACAACGTCAACATTGATTGACGTGGTTTGCACGACCAGGAAGCCAAGCAGTGACATCACTTTCCAGAATTCCCCTTCAGGAGCGCGACGAAGAGAGAAACAACTGAAAAATAAAAGGAGTTTGCTGCTGTCTGAGATTCCGAAGTGTTTACGCTGATTTTACAACCAAGAAATTAAAGGTGAGACTGTCTCTACCAAACTCTCCGTAGCGGTAACGTTAACTGTTACATCCAGGTTTCGTTTACCTAACAAGCTAACGATACGGGCTAGCTCTTTGCTTCCCTGCTGTTTATGTCGGAACAAAGACGGGTCTGCTTAGCGAGTTTTGTCTTCATTCAGCTTTCAAACTGTCGTAATTTCAACTAAGTTAACTAGCTATATATTCGACTAGATCTGTCTGCCTGCTTTAACCAGCTAATGGCGGTTGGTTATTTTTTAATGACTGCAGTGAGCCACCATGCCGTTAGCTAACGTTGATTTGCAACAATTCATGCTGTAACTTAACCAGTCATGTGATAAAGACACGCCACTAACGTTAGTTCATCTCTAAAATATATACAGACGTTTAACGTTACCTCAATATTAGAATATAAAGGACACGCGTATTCTGTTATAACTAAGCTAACGTCAGTTAAGCCCTACGTATTATCTTTGAGTCTGTGTTGTCATAGCGTCAAAACAGTAAGTTAGCTCATGGTGCCTGTTTATGTGGCCTATTTAGGTGTAACGTTACAGTAGAAAGGGTGTGGGTCAGTCCATAGCAGTACCGTTACAGACCTCTGTTCCGTTTTACCGATGTCAGTCCTCCTCCCTCCCCTCCCTCTGTCTCTTTTTTCCCAGCCATGTCAATAGACCGGAATAAGCTGCCAAGAAGACCACATTCTTGTATCTAACCAATTCGTTCAGGCTTACTGAAGTTAGCCCTCTCTTTCCTTTCCAGTTTCCACCAAAGCGTTTACTTTGCTAGCACTCCTCTCGATAAACCAATGCCTTTTTATAAGCTGTTCTCTTAGCCTGCGTTTATATACAAAGATAATTTCCCTTTACATTTCAAAGAACGTCACTTGTCCACTTCATTTCAACTGCAAAGGCAGAAGTGATTCTAGGATTAGGTTATGCCATTGCACTATGTCAGCCCAAACTCATTTTTTCCAGGCTTATTCACTAATACCTCCTGCCAGCTAGTTCGAATGAGGGAGGAATATAAAGTGAGCAAACAAACACAGCTTTAAAGTAAACACTAGAAAGTATTAAAATGCTCCTCTGTGTCCAACACAATGACGCTCTTGTTTGCGAGGACTGAGAATAACCGAGTAGAGTAGGTGGCTGGAGTAGCTGGGAGAGTGGCAGTAATGTGATTGTGGTCAGAATGATTTGCTTATTTTAGGGACTTACACCAGTAAACATGTTTCGCTTACTGGTGTCAAAATGAATGTTTTACCACATATCCTACCACTGTGTACACATGGCATATAGGGCTGGGTATCATTCAAAAATGTTCGATATCAATACTGTGACTTTGAAAACCTGTTCTTAAATTATTTTTTTCGTAAAGAAATTACAACATTACACATTATGGCACACATCTTTTTATTTATTTTTAAGCTCTGTCGTTTTTCCAGCATGCCTCTACGACGTACTGACGCTGATGAGATTTACTCCTTAGGTATTGAAAATAGGTATTGAATGACGAGGCATTTTTTTCGATACTCAATGCATTAGAGGCAATTCGGTTGGTGCCTAAAAAGTATTGAATTTGGTTCCCGGCCCTACATATCAACACATAGTCATATTTGTTATGTTTTGCTCTTTAAAACATTTATATAGACTTTTTTGTGATTGATTATTTTGGTGCAGTATGGTGTATTAGGATATATATATTTTTAAATATATTTGTGATAGGGTAAATCAATACAAAAGGAAGTTGTCTTTTTGCTTGACTTGATTTTTTACATGTTGTCTTTTGTGTCTGTCATGTCTATCATTAGGTATTTGGCTTTCTGTAGTTGGTCATGATATCTGTTGTTTTTATATAATACTGCCATTCTCCTCACTTTGTTTTCCTGTTCCTTATTGAGTAAGAGATGTGTCCACAGTGTCTTGTGATTGTGACACAGTTGTCACGGTGTGATGAAGAAAATGTGTAAGAAATCAGTAATGCTTCTGTGACTGGGAAGACTAAAGTGCAGATAATTTGTTGGCATTTATGCCTTTTATTTTAGGGAATCCAATACATTGGATTGGTTTCTGAGCCAATACTGACCTTATCAAGTCGATCGTGTATTGGCTATGACATGACATGTAGCAACTCATTTAGCAATGGCTTGAATGTAACGGACGTTGATTAATATCAAAAAGTTACTCACTAGAGCTTTAAGTAGTAAATAGTAACTTTTCAAGATAAAAATGTTCAGATTCTAGCTTCTCAAATGTGAAAATGATCAGAGGCCTGTACTACGAATCAAGATCAACATGTCCTGGATTGATTTCAGTTACCCGGCTTCACTAACCCTAACAACCACGGTCCCGCATAAGCTGTGTCACGACGGTGGTTAACAACTAGTTCAATCAACCCAGGGTTTCCCAATCCAGCGGCGCGCGCGTTCACATAAAAGAGGCAGTGTTTACACAGCATGACCAATCACAAACATCTGCCAGAGACGCATAATTTATATAAGAAGAGCAAACTATAATTCTACATAAATATGAAGAACACAGACACGGTTTTGCAGGCAAAACGCAATACAGTCGCTGCTTCCTAAAACAGGAAGGAAAGCTGGCAAAAAATAGCCGACGCTGTAGATGTGTAAATCACAACGCTTATCAATATCACTTCCCCATCAGTCAGGACCAAGATCTGACCATAATTACACTTGTCCTTTCCATTAACTGTTGTTGCTTTAGCCTATTATTTCAGTTGCAACCCTGGCAGTGGTAAGCAATCGTGAGAGCAAATAAAAAATATAAAAACATAATTCAAACCGATGTGCGCATTGGCAACACACGGCTCAAGAAGCCGACAAATAGCTTATAGGCCTACGTAATTACCTCCGCTGAAAATCTTTATCTTTCATAAAAATACCCATCAGGGAATGTTAATGGGGTTGTCAGTCTCTAAACGTTTTAACTTTTCTGAGCGCATCTCTCTCTCTCTCTCTCTCTCTCTCTCTCTCTCTCTCTCTCTCTCTCTCCGCCCACCGAGCTCCAGCTGATCTTCTAAGAACTGTGACACCGTTATCAATCGAGTATTGATTGGTCAGTAGGCGGTGCTTTCACACCAGTTGATCTCTAATCTCCAACATAACCTGCTCCCGACCAGGTTAGGTGTTTAGCACAAGTTACCACGGCGATTTAACCCGGTAACAAGTGATCCACCTTCGTGATACAGAAATCCCTGGGTTGAACCTGAAGGTACCTCGTTAACGCCAAATCTTGCTTCGTAGTACAGGCCTCTGGTTTCCGTTGTCTCCTATGATAATAACACAGAATATTTTGGTTTTTAAATGTTGGTCAATGGTCAGATATTTGAAGAACTAGTTCACACTTTTCTGATTTTTTTTTTTTTTTAGACCAAACAGTTGAAAAAAAAAAAAAAGTAGATTAATTGATAATTAAAATAGTAGAAGCCCAAACCGGGAGAGAGAGAGAGAACTTTAGTAGAGACAGATAAGAAAACATGTGGGGAGAGGGTGATGAAATACAGCAAAGGTCCCCAGCTTGAATCTAACTGGGATTGTTGCTATTTACATTGCAAGCGTCTTAAACCACCAGCGTTTTTAATGTTAACACTAGATGTAATCAGTATGCTTGAGAAGCAACCACTGCCTTTCAAATCACTATAGACACCGGGGGACAGAGAGAAGTGTGAGCATTAGTGTATACCAAGGCAAATGAATGGATGAATTTGATTTATGAAATATGTCAGACTCAAACACACTTGTGTTTATCACCTGACATCCCACTACTGCATGTTTCAGCTAGGGCTGGGCAATATATCGATATTACATCGACATCGATATATGAGGCTATATACAGTCATGTGAAAAAATTAGGACACCCATGCTAAAGTTGACTAAAAAGAGGAATAAAAAAAATCATCTTTTGGAAATTGATCTTAATGCCTTAATTAAAAAAATGAGGAAAAATCCAATCTTTAAGGACACCAATTTTCTTTGTGAATGAATAATGTATCGTAAATAAATAAATGTTCTTCCTTAAAATACACGGGGCATAAGTAAGTACACCCCTATTTTAAATTCCCATAGAGGCAGGCAGATTTTTATTTTTAAAAGCCAGTTATTTCATGGATCCAGGATAGTATGCATCCTGATAAAGTTCCCTTGGCCTTTGGAATTAAAATAGCCCCACATCATCACATAGCCTTCACCATACCTAGAGATTGGCATGGGGTACTTTCCATAAAATCATCTCTCAATGCAAATCAAACCAGCTATTAGGCTAACTGAAATAAAACCATGCCAATCTCTAGGTATGGTGAAGGGGATGTGATGATGTGGGGCTATTTTAATTCCAAAGGCCAAGGGAACTTTATCAGGATGCATACTATCCTGGATCCATGAAATAACTGGCCTTTAAAAATAAAAATCTGCCTGCCTCTATGGAAATTTAACATAGGGGTGTACTTACTTATGCCCCCTGTATTTTAAGGAAGAACATTTAGTAGTCAACTTTAGCATGGGTGTCCTAATTTTTTCACATGACTGTATATATGACATGATAAGTGTTGTCTGTTTCTGGTTTTACAGGCTGTAAGGTGATTTCATTTTCCAGACTTAGTGATTATATCCACATTATTGGTGATTATTTATCAAAAATCTCATTGCGTTAATGTTTTGTAAAAGCACCAATAGTCAACCCTACATTATCGCCGCAATATCGACATCGACGTATTTGGTCCAAAATATCATGATATTTGATTTTCTCCATATCGCCCAGCTCTAGTTTCAGCCTGTTCTGCTTTACTATGTGCATAATCTCAGTCAGCTGTTTCATTGCATAATCAATCAGCTGTTTAATTTCCTCTTCCCACTTCAGGCTGCTGTTTTGTAGTACCGTGGCAGTGAGTTCATCTGAGTACTTCTGAGTCTAGTTTGGTTTGAGTAGACTTTTACAATAGATAGATAGATAGATAGATAGATAGATTTACAATATTAAGGGACCCTATGAGAGCCATTAACCATTTTCTTTCCTTTTATGCTCTTATGTGTTTTTCCATCCACCCATGTTTACTCCTGTATTATGTGTTGTGGCAGCCTGTACGTCACACAAGTCACCTGTATGTGTTTTTCAGTGTGACTGTTTGACCTTCAACAGAAAGCTTTATCATGAAAACGGTGCTGAGCTTGAGAGTAAATGAATTCAATGGAAAGACCTTAAATGTTTGTAACTTTGTCATTTACAGCAGTAAGGCAAAGTCAACACACACATACACTTGTCAATGCCTATTAACATTTCTGTCTGCTTCTAAACTGTATTTGCAATGCAGCCTGAGTTTGAGATTTAGCTTGAACGAAATTGGCTGTCTTCCCAATCTATGACAAGCATCCTCAGTAGTTGTAGATGTTGTTTGTGCTGCCAGATTCTGAGCAGAACATATGGCTCTCTTTTGACTTGCTGAATGTTTGAATGTCTTTATCTGTCAGTCACATATGTCATCTCTGTGCCATTTCATGCCAGGCAGGTAAGCAGCGTTTTTCACGGTTTTGTCATCCAGAAAACTAAAACGATTGAACAGCATGTTGCCGAAAGCTGCATGCAGCGACAGAGTTGGTTTTGATTCTCAGTGGAATCATCAGCACCCCATAGCATCCCTTTTACATCACAGAGAGTCATTTGATTCAATCTTATTATAGAGTATGGCTTAATGGAGTGTAAAGGTAATTGATGGCATTTAGGTAATATGAGGTTATCCCAGTCAGTAGTCTGGCGAGGCTTACTTGGCTGGTATGTTATCTCATACAGCTATGCCATCCTCCCTTCCCCAAGGTCCTCCACTAACAGCTGTTTGTGTTTTCTCCTCAGGATGTCCCTGTATCCATCCCTCGAGGACCTCAAGGTCGACAAGGTTATCAAGGTAAGGGTTAGGGCGAATCGGTTTAGAGAACTTGGCTTGGGTCTTGAGTAGCGCTGGGTATCGCCACTGATTCGCATAGTCCCGAGTATTGAGTGACATTTCATTCAGATATCTTGAGGTGAGAGGTCAAGGGACCCCTGTTAAAATGATCATAGCTGTTTTTCCCCATGCCAAAATATAGCTTCTTTGGAGCGTTATTTAACCCCCTTCCCGACAAGCTTGCATGACATGATTGGTAGGGACCAACAGATTTCTTCGGTCTTTTAGTTTCCTATGATACAAAGATCGATTCAGGATTTTATGAATCGACATTGGATCATTCAAATGAAAATCATTTTTTTTTTTTTTGCCTTAGTCTTGAGGAGTTGTCTAAAAATACAAGTTAAATTAAAGCTGCAAGCAGCGTTGGACGGGCCCTCGCTCCTCTGCGCGCGTCGGGGTTACTGGCGGACGCCACTCCTTGCGACTGTGCATTAGCAGGGGACTCAGACATTGCAAATCGTCACCAATGAAAAGGGAACTCCCTGCTGAGTTCATTGATACCTCACACAAGACTCTACGTCATACAGTTCATTAGCTGTGAAAAGGGGTGTGGCCGAAGCATAGGGGTCGGGGCAAACCTTTACCAATAAAAAAGGAGGTCTCTGCTGAGTTCATTGATAACTCACATAAGACTACCTTAAACGGGTTACCAGTTATGAAAGGGGCCGTGGCTTAATCATAAGGGGGCGGGCCAAACCATCACCAATGAAGAAGGAACTCTCTGCTGAGTTCACTGATACCTCACACAAGACTCTACCTTAAACGGTTCAAAAGCCATAAGGAGAGGGGGGGGCGTGGCCTAAGTACATGGGTGTGGTTAAAGTATAGGGCAGCGGCTCAGTATCACATGTATACCACACATTATAAGTTTTATGTAAATAGGATGATGTTTGTCATATAAGGCTGATTTCCTGTTGCCAGCAGGGGGCGCTATGACCAAAAGGCCTGTAGATGTCCTCAGACCTGGACCCTTGTCAAACCTGAGAAATTTCGGGCAGATATGACAACGTACACTCAAGTTACAACAACTTCTTCGTTCATCAATAAATGCTCAAAATGGCCGCCACGCCACGCCCACATCGTTTGACGAAAAGTTTTTCTTTTAATAACTTGTCATCTTCAAGATCTTTAGATGACGCAGACCGAATTTGAAGTCCATCGGATGAAATCTCTAGGAGGAGTTTGTTAAAGTATAGCACCTTGACTTTTAGGCCTACTTCCTGTTGCCACTAGGGGGCGCTATGACTTTAAGTAAATATCGGCCTTTAGATGTCCTCAGGGTTGGACTCTTATGAATCCTGAAAAGTTTCGAGCCAACTGGACAATGTACACTCAAGTTACACCCACTTCCTGTTTCGATGGCGAAACGCACAAAATGGCCAGTCCGCCACGGCCATGCCCTATGACGAAAAGTTTTTCTTTTAATAACTTTTCATCTTTCACGTCTTAAGATGGCACAGACCAAATTTGAAGTTGATCGGATGAAATCTCTAGGAGGAGTTCGTTAAAGTACGACATGTGGAAATGGCCAAAATCACACTAATTTTGAACTTTCAATTCAAAATGGCGGACTTCCTGTTGGGTTTAGGGTATGGCTCCAATGAGCTTTTTTGTACGTCTTGACATGTTACATATGTGTACCAAGTTTCGTTTATCTACGTTAAATGTACTGCCGGGGCTCAATTTTTTTTTATTTTGTAGGGGGCGCTAGCGATCCATTTTTGTGCGCCTATTCCTGAAACTCTTAAAGTACGCAAAGTTTCGCCAGAATTGATGCGACTGCCAATTTTTTTGAGTTTTTGAGTATGTTAAGCCGTTCAACAAGGCGATTCATTTGCCGGAAGAAAGGAAAGGAAAGGAAGAATTCCTTCAGTTTCAATAGGGCCTTCGCCGCTGTCGGCGCTCTGACCCTAAAAAATAACAACCTGATTTTATGGTAAATGTAGGATCCAGTGTTTTTGGTGACCCATATTAGGGACCAAAAGTTAGGATGTTTTGGCCTCTACTGCTTGATTTTGACCACTCTGGGCCCTATCTTGCAGTGCGGCGCAAAGCCCCACGCAAGCGTCTTTGCTATTTTAAGACCGTCCAGCGCCCATGTCGTTTAAATAGCAAATGCACCTGCGCCCATCTGTGTGCCCATGAGCGTGCTGGTCTTACAGAGAGGTGTGTTCAGGTGAATTCTTGGTGTATTGCTATCTTGAGGCAGCGGGAAGTGATCGCGCCATTGACCAACAAAAACCTGGTCTGAAGTCAATAACGCAGCATTTCATTGTCATGTCAACAGACTTATGCACAGCGCACACACACTATGCTTGTTACACACACCCTGTGTGTGTGTAACAAGCATAGTGTGTGTGTGTGTGTGTGTGTGTGTGAAGCACAGCAGCACACAAACATGCAAAAGATAAAAAATAAAAATATTACGATGCAAATCCGCCATCATAATAGCAATGCACCAAGGTCCAAACGCGCCTGGCTTTTAAAGGGAATGGGAGATCAGAGACACTCTGATTCGTTTATTGCATGTTACGCCCAAAACACACCTATGAATTAATGAAGACACTAAGTACAACCCTTTTGAACCATGCGCCCGGCGCACGGACCCTTTTTTCCACCGCCAAACTAGCAAAAGTGGATTTGGACACGCCCTAAACTCACCTGCGCCATGCGCTTCACGCCGTGCACTCAGATCGTTAAAATAGGGCCCTCTGTCTTTAATCTGTCTCTTGTGAGTCCCCCATCTTAATTAAAGTCATCAAATAAGTCGCTGAGTATTAAATCACGGATTATAACAACATTTGCATGTCAGGTATCCTTTGTTGCCCTAGTACATTGCTGGGGAGGAAGAAGTATTCCGCAATCACTTAATCTGATTACTAATAGTTGTATTCTCACACTTAATTAAAACCATTCATTCAGGGTTTGAGACTTAATATGTTTTTGTTTTTTTTTGTAAATGGACATGCATTTCTAATGAAGATTAATGTTTCCTTAAGAAACCCCACTTCAGTCATTTCCCTTTCGTCCACTATTTACCATTTTAAGTCCAAGTCCACTTCCAGTTGACTGGTGTGTCTGATTACTTTCTAGGCCCAGGCCCAGTTTGCCCAGTCTGCCACCTCGATGCCAGCTATCGCTGAGGGAACCTATCTGCCTCAGCCCGCCACTGCTGGGATGCCAGGATCAAGTGAGTCTCACATATACTGTTGAACGTTTTTAGAGCGTATTTTATCCCTCTATTGTGTTCCTAACTTGTCTACGCTCAGAAAAATCAGTGAAACCCCTCTTTCTCTAAGTTGTAACACCTTCATCTGTATCTGCTTTCCTTTTTTCCTTGTCATTCTGTCTCTTTTCCCCTGTACTTCTTTGTTTATTTGTTGGTGTCTGTGTGCGGGGGGTCTGTGGTTCTGAGCCTGTGCTATTCTTTCGAGAAGAACAGCTCTGTAGTATTAGGGATGGATAAAGACGAGTGGAGTGAGAGGACTGGGCTGGGAGGAGGAGTTATGGGGTCTTTGGACAATAACAGGAGTAAATTGGGGCCCCCCACACCGGCTATGATTTCTCTCCCTTTGTGTTTGTGACTATTTATGTCTTTTTCTCTCATTGTTTTCTGCTCTGGGGAAATGTTTTTCTGAGTTTGTGTGAAAGTAGACATGAACTTTGCGGTAAACCAGGCTGAGATGGAAGAAAAGAGAAAGAAAGGAGGCATCCATCGAATATCTAAAGTGTGTAAAAGATGGGCAAGGGGCCCTTTTAGCAATCACAAAACACAACCCTTCTTCTTATATTCCATCACCTCACCCCCTTTTCCTATTCTCCCACTCATTCAGTTTCTCTATGGATGCAAAGTCCAGTTAGCTTTTAGTCTTTTGTTTCTACCTCAGCAGAGCTAGCTATGAGTCACCATGGCGACTGGCTCTGGCAGTTGTGCTGGGACAGGGGCATGATGGGAGAAAGAGAGAGGAGGAGGAGTTGATTTGAAAAGTAGGGAGGGATTGGGGTGTAGAGTGCGCTAGAGGAGAGATGGGAGGAGAAACAGGGGAGGTGAAAGGGGACTGATTAACATCAACATTGGACCATAGCCTAGGCAGATATACTAATGCTGTAAATGGTGTCTGCTGCCTTGAAATCACCTCAACAAAATGACTTTTCTTCTTCCTGTCAAAGTTTTCTTTTCTCATCCCTATAGGAAGAACTCCAAGTGAATAGGAAAATTCATACACAACCTTCATCTGCTTGTTTTTAAAGCTGCAAAACAATCTAAATTGTGATTTGAATTGTAGTCGTTTCCTTACCTTAAAGCATCAATAAGACACATGTGTCTGGTAACTGAAGGGTCACAAATCAGCCAGTGGAATCCAGGTCGTCTCTCACTGACTACTCTGGAAATAGAGGTTTGAGGTCAGGGGCTGTTTCCCAAACACTGTAGCTCAAGATAGACTTCTGAGAAGAAAGGGTTCAGGCGAGAAATTATGTTAGTTGTACAGGATGAATCATGATCTCTATTATTTGTACTTTTTATGTTTTGCCAACAAGGTGTGGGTGTTTCAGTCTCTCTCTCTCTTTCTTTCTTTCTTTCTTTCTTTCTTTTATTTTCTGTACTATGATTAGAGCTACCTTTTGCAGTGGGTGATTTCTGAGCGCTTGGGTGGAGTATGTACATGGCTGAAGTGACTTACTCGAACAATAACTTTACACTTGACCCCACCTGGTACATTCATTGTTGTTGACAAAAACAAATAATGATAATGAGTATTGATTCAGAATCACTTAGCTACTTCCTGGTATTGTATGTAGGTCTTGTTGGTTGATATGTGTATTGACTGAGAAGACCGAGGAGAGAGACAGTAAAACAGGAAGACCAAGCTTAATCCTAACCCCTGTTTTACGTCTGTAATAGAGTTTTAGAATTCAAAGGAGAAAACTGGTTAATCAGTTTCTCAGTTTACCTGAGGAAAAGTTAAGTGGCGGCTACCTGACCAGCTGAAGGCCTCATGACTCACACGCTGCAAGGCATCACTCATTTGCTTTAAAGCTTTGTGTGTGTATTTATAGATTGACGCACACACAGATCATAGATAACACTTTCCATCATAGCAAGGAAGTGACTACTCATGCCAGGAACATTGCAACACAGAGGGCTCATTATCAGCATTCTTCCAATGGCTCAAGCAGGACCCTACTGTGATGGCATGAATAAAATATAAAGTGTAGGAAAAAATGAGAGAGATCAGCAAAAAATACGCTTTAGATGTGCCTAATATAACAATGTTTGTACACCTTGTGAATTTGGACGTAGACCAATGGGCGTGCCTTGTTTAGTTCAGTTGAATCGAGCCCGAAACGTTGGAACGTTTGTGGTGAGAAGAACGTGTTCCGAGCCAACTACCGTGTACTTCACAAGTTTAAGCTAAACAGCTCCTGTAGTCGGGTCTGCTTTGCAGTCTGCGATGCAGCGGAGCATGCAAACTGTAGCGGCGTTCCGTCAATCGCATCTCCGTGGTCACACCTAGCCGCAGCTAAAGATGGAGACGGACACAGACAGAGCAGAGTGAAGTCTCAGCGAGTAGACGTAGTAACGTTGCTTGCGAAGCAATGTCTGGAAAAAAAACGATTCCAATGAAATGAGCTGGTTTGACAATGGAAATGCAGGAGACGACTAGCTTGACCGTCATAAATTTGCACTAGTCCAGAACACAGGACCTTCTTCCTATATTTACTTTCCTGCTCAACTAGACACAACTGACCGGAGGGAACATTCTCCTATGGTTTATAGTAATGCATTTTGGTTTGCTTAGATTTTTCTCAGTGTGAAAAGAAACCAAGGGGGAAAAGTTTACAATCATCAACTGATTCGAACCGGAGCAAACACACTACAGGTGTGAAAACGCCATAAATGGCTTGTCTTCAGTGCTGCGATTTAGTGGAAGTGCTAATAGAAACCCTGGGTAGGAAGCAGAGGTAGGGGTGTAAGCAGGACATGCATAATGTATTATCATATGTATACATTTGTTCATTATGTAACTATAATGTAATTTGATCTTCTCTCTCTCTCTCCTCTGGTCTCTCTACCCTACCAACCACCTGTCTCTCACTCTACACCTCTCCCACCTGCGCTGCCTCCCTCCATCTTTCTTCGGCTCACTTTTTCACCCATCCTCCCACCTTTCTCCTCCCACCCCTCTCTCTATTCTCTCAGGCTTGTACCCAAACCTAGAGGAGCTAGGAGACTATATGGGTCTGGCCCTCAACAGTGATGAAGTTCAAAGGAACCTGGCCTTGATGCCTGTGGCTGACAATGTAAGTAGTTGTGTACGTCCTGGGGATGTGTGTCAGCGCATGCAATCGTTTTCTTTTCTTTTCTTTTTCGAACATGTAGTCTTTAGCCCCAACCAACACTGACTCAAGCGACACCACCAAGACTTTCATGTATAGTATCAGTGGAGTTCCCCATTTATATCTCCATTCCATCTGAAATCTGTTTTTATCATGTTGGGTCCTGGGTCTTCCCCCGAGGCCTCCTCCCTGCTGGACGTGCCTGGAACCAAAAAATAGACCTATTTCATAATGACTTCTTAGATTTCAGGTCACATTAAAGCCTCTCACTTAAAACAATCAGCCCTCTGACTAAAAACCTGTTTTTAGTAGATGGAAAGAGCCATGAGCTGTAGATCTATCAGAGCACAAAACTATTCTGTTCCTGGAGATCCACATTGCTGAGTGACTCACCGCGGGCCTGAGCAGAGTGTGGGAGGGTGTGAGCTCTTCAGTACCCTCTCTCTCTCTCTGTGTGTGTGTGTGTGTGTGTGTGTGTGTGTGTGTGTGTGTGTGTGTGACTATATTGGTGGGGTCCAAAAACTGGGGAATACAGTATACTTGTGGGGTCTGCACAGCCTTGTGGGGCCCAAAATGCTGGACCCCACAAGGTTAAAGGGCTGTTTGAGGGTTAAGACTTGGTTTTAGGATTAGGGTTAGAATTAGGTTATGGTTAGGGTGAGGGTAAGGGTTAAGGTTAGGCATTTAGTTGTGATGGTTAAGGTTAGGGTAAGGGGCTAGGGAATGCATTATGTCAATGATGGGTCCCTACAAAGATAGTGAAACAAGTGTGTGTGTGTGTGTGTGTGTGTGTGTGTGTGTGTGTGTGTGTGTGTGTGTGTGTGCGCGCGCTGCAGATGCCAAGTCTCTCACAACACCCTAGCTTGTCAGCTGGCATTTAACCATCTGTGTTCTCTGCCATTTGCTGATATCTTCACCCCTACCATTATTTTTCTAGTGTTTTTAGTTTCTTCATTGTTGCAGTGCAGCAGAGCATATTAATGATGAATGTTTTCAAAAGCAGTGCCTGAAGCACTCCTGATCTTATTCACTGGTGGAGGAGGAGATGAAATTGAATCCTCCCACATGCCTCTATTTGATGCAGCGTTCCTGAATGTTAATGTAACATGCCTCTTTAATCCTTTCTTCCTCTCGCCTCTGTCTCACCCCCACTCAATTTCCCTGGTTCTCTCTCAACCCACCTCTTTTACTTTCTCACCTCCCTTGCTGTCTGGCTTTCTTCCACCCACCCCCACCCCTCCCCTCCTTAGCAAGTGGCAGTGCCCTCCATTTCAGGTGTCGGGGGGATGGTGCGGCCCGTGACGGGGGCGGACGTAGGCATCAGGAGGGCAGAGATCCGCCCAGGGCTGCGGGAGATTATCCTCTGTAAGGACCAGGATGGGAAGGTGGGAATCCGGCTCAGGTCCATCGACAATGTGAGTCAGCATCGCAAACTCTTAGACCGGCACCTCTTCTTGCATTCATTATTCAGCCCAGACTCATTGTCATTAACACCCCTTTGACAACACACTGATGACTTCTTCTACTCTTCCATCAATGTTGAACCAGTTTTTACTCTCCATCTGGAGCATCATGATCTGACATGTTAATCACGAGGGGTTTCACCAGTAGTAATTTAGCAACTAATACTTGTTGAGTTTTGCAAAAAGTAATCTGACGACTACTTTTTGGGCTGTTGTGTTATTTATAGGGGTATTTATGTATTTATTTAAATCTATTTTAATGAAAGGTCACTGTGGTGGAACCGTCACGTCTGAGTTCTATAGCCAGGGTTTCTCATATCCTATTACTAGTCCTGCGACCATACACTGAACATACTCACAAAAAAGCATCCCTTCCTATTATTCCAATGTAGGAGATGGCGGGCAAAATCCACAGTCGTCTTTCTATGAAAAAATATGTCCAAGTTTAACCAGAGCTAATATGGGCTTTCAGCAATCGTAGTCAGTTCAAGTAGGGCTCTTCCTAAGTTTCAGTCTTTTGAGTACAATATACACTTTATGAAAATACATTTTACACAGTGACAATTCAAACATTCGTTAGCTTAATTTTTCCGGGGTTGTAAAGGCGTCCCACTGCCAACACATGTATTATGAAACACATGCAAAAAGTGTTAGTATGAATAGTAGCTATATTTTTAGATTAAGTCGAGCTGCACATTTGGACACACCTGCTACTGATGTTACAATTTGAGTGTCCCTTAAATTGATGATGATGATGATGACGACTGTGTATTGGCAAGAATCTGGCGATACGATAGGTATCACGATACATGGGTCACGATTCAATATATTGAAATATATTTCGATACTGTGCGTAAGGTGATATATTGGGATTTGTTGAAAGTATCATTTTAGAAAAACTAATATTTAAAAAAAGACATGATGTTCATAAAAGTCAAAGAAGTTTACTTTAGGGAAACAATTCAGTACACAGAAAATCAAACTGCCAGTTTGGGATTGTGGTTCACAGGTTCTTAGTGAGCTAATGTTTATATGCTAAAGTAGGCCAAAGTTCAGCCATAGCTACATTGTTAGCTTCTAGAAAAAAGTCAGGCACTGCTAGGCACTGCTAGGCAAGGACACTAGTGGTGCGTCTCAGCATAGCCATCTAGCAGTACAACATAAACGTGAACCACTGTCTTACATGAATATTTTTTTACGTAAAAAAAAAAAATATCGCGATACTCAAGTGTATCGTTTTCTTTCTTACACCCCTAATGATGACCTGTTTTTATTATCATGGACTATTCCTGGGACATATGTGCATTGGCTATGACTGTACAGTCATTTTACCAGGGTAAAGTTAGCAACTAAAACAGGGACTGGGTGTTTATTATCAGTGCTAAGAGCAATCAAGAATTCATGTGCTGTAAGAAAAACAACAACTACGAGTGAATTTCGATACTCGGCCAGCTTGTGCGTGGTAACGGCCTCTTGAAGTAGTTAAGAAGTAGTTCATTATTCCGTTTGTGTTGAGTTGCACTAATACAGTTGGCAGATGACTGAAATGAATTGGCAAAAAGAGAAGATTCAGTGTATTGATGATCGATGCACTGCTGAAATGACACCACACACCTGACTTAACAGGGCGCCGAATCCTCAAAATGAAAGACATCATTCCAATCAAATGATTTAATTATATTGCATGGACATCAAGTTAAAGAGTGTAACTTTGAGAGTTGTTTAGACACAAGCCGTCTGTTGGTTCTGTTTGGTTTAATTCCTTTCATTGTTTCAAAATATCTAGCAATATCTTTATATCATTATGGACATTTTCTCTCTTCTATGTCCTTGCCTCCTTCCTCTTTATTTGCTCTGTTTTCTCTCCACTATCGCTGTCTGTCTTTTGTCTCTTCCCTCGCCATTCCTTGGACTCATTTTGAATGTTTAATCTGTTTATCTGTCCTCTCTCAGGGAGTGTTTCTCCAGCTGGTGCAGGCTAACTCTCCTGCGGCCTTGGCCGGGCTGCGTTTTGGGGACCAGGTTCTTCAGATCAACGGGCAGAACTGTGCTGGCTGGAGCGTAGACAAGGCCCACAAGGCCCTGAAGGCTGCCGCAGAGACCCGCATTGAGCTCGTGGTCAGGGACAGGTGAGGAGTTTTCAATACAGGACATACGATTATAACCGTGTGTCTTATCATTTAGTCTCATTTTTTTATGTTTCCTAAGCATTGCGAGGCTACAGCTGTCATCATCTTTGATGTGTACAGCTACCATGGTTACAGGTGTTGTTCTCATCTATCGCAATGCTAAAGGGAAAGGTTTACCTGGTAATACCAGACTGTAATGGTTCACACATAAAGTACAGTGGCCATGCTATGCTGCTATGCAGCATCTTAGTAGCTGAAAGAAGCTGAACGGTTTGGCTCCCTCTGCTGGCTGCTTCATCGTTTGCACTTTGCTGCTCAGCTCTCCTTCTGGTTTTGTTTTTGTTTTTACGAATATTATCACATAGTTTCTTGTTATCTTGTTTTTTTATTTTTTCTTGATCATGAAGATACACTTGTACACTTTTAATTTTTAAATAAAATAGTCTGATTAAAGGGCTCTTTAAAACAAAGTGGTTTCCTAATCCTGTGTGTGTCTGTGTGTGTCTAGGCCATTTCAGCGCACCATCACCATGCACAAAGACAGCTCTGGCCACGTGGGCTTTATCTACAAGTCTGGTAAAATCACCTCACTGGTCAAGGATGGCTCTGCAGCCCGCAACGGCCTGCTGACTGAGCATTTCATCTGTGAAATTAATGGCCAAAACGTTATTGGACTCAAGGTGAGACACTTGTTTCTGTATATAGAGTCTCTTCATCAAATACTCTGGTCATTGGTGGATACAAACTGTTTACTAATTATATGAGCTAGTAATGTGTGTGCTGTAAGACAAGATGGGTTCTGTTGATCTTGCATTGTTGAAATACATGGACTAAAAATGATAAGAAATACAGAACGTGTGATGCCTATAGAATGTTAAGTTGATGCTAATTTGAATTTTGCATTGGGATGGCTGCATACATCCTTGCGGAATGTAGTATAACGCGGGAACGTGCAGCGTTTTTTAAGTAAGTGCAGCATTCACCAGCTCCAAGTCCATGTGAAGTGAAGTCAAATGGTTTTTTAGTTTGTGTCAGCAATGTAGCCATAGTTTGCTTCTAGTCCAATTTATTCTCTGGCAGGTGTGTAGTTCCATTCTGCCCTGTGATGAAGGCTTTGCATGTGTTCTTTAAGAAACCTCCAATGTCAATGGCAATTCATTAATCACATGAGGTCCTCACATGAAACTGTCCCTGTGTGCAAAATTCCAGGATTCTCAGATCAAGGACATTCTGAGCACCTCTCCGACTGCCATGACCATCACCATCATGCCCAAGTTCATCTATGAACACATGGTTAAGAGGTAGGACTTCAGCATTTCAGTGACTCTAGTGTCGTTTCCTTATCATTAATAACTACACATAAGGTGCTGTCAGTCAACAGAATTACACTTTCCCGCGTGATGCAAAACTTCTCCAAAACGTACCAATCAATGAGTTACCTGCTGGTTAATATGACTTCATGTTTGCTCTTATTAGTTTATTGTTAGTCGTCTTATATCCTCGACGTTCCACGTCTGGGATTGCTCCGGTGCCGCGGGAAATTCCGCTATTTTCGCCGATGTCCTTTTCCTTCCGCTTTCTTTGTGTTGGAATTCTAAACTCTGGCGGATTTCTGAGGACTAGGGTTAACTGCTCCTCAGATATCTGCGGGGTAAATCCAGACAGCTAGCTAGACTATCTGTCCAATCTGAGTTTTCTTCTCACACGCGACTAAGCGCCTGGTCTGGCAAAGCGAGACTAGCTCAGTATTAATACAGTCCCTCCAGAAAAACGCGATTATGCTATTGCATAATTCAACGCATAATCAGCCAAAGTCCGCATATTTATGCGGGGGCCGCATTCTTTTCAAATACGCCGCACTTTCGTCGCATAAATTGCAGATTTCCGCGCAAAATATGCAGGGCTTGCATGATTTCATAATCCCCGCATTTTCGTTGCAAAAAAGTCACATATATCTTAGCAGAAAGTTGAAAAATGTTGCGTTTACTTCACACAAGAGCAGCCATTTTCCCCTGTTGCCATGGGAACGTTATGAAGTGACGTAATTACGCGACGTGAACATCTTCGAAAAGCTGCAAACCCCGCGATGAAGCCATGATGAAACTGCAGTTTTTGCAAGTTCCTGCAATTTCATCGCATAAAATGCATAAATATCCCGCATATTCCATCGCATTTTTTAAGAAAACGTGCCGCATAATCAAGGATTTTTGCCCGCAACAATCACAAAAAAAACCTCAATTTTTCTGGAACGACTGGTAATAAGTCAGCGGGAGCACAAAGTGGACCAGAACATGCGACCAAAAATCTGTTAAGTGCGACTAAACTGATCACTGACGAGCTGATGGGCGTGATTTAATTTAATTTTTTTTCCCCTCCAGGATGTCTTCCGGTCTCCTGCGGTCAGCCATGGATCACTCTGTCCCAGAGGTGTGAAGACCAGGAGGACTGTAAACTGTCAGGATGTCTACAATACATCGATATGTCTCTCTTTCTCTTTTCCTCAGCCATATATTTGTCTCTCTCTCTCTCTCTCTCTCTCTCTCTCTCTCTCTCTCTCTCTCTCTGTCTCTCTCTGTCTCTTTCTGCCTTCATACCAAACCACCTCCTGCGTCACAATCATCGTCGCCATTTCTTTAACATAATCTTAAAATGCCTTTTTTTTCTTTCTTCTATTTTTCAGTTCAGTAGAGTCTTTACCTTTTCTACATACCCTCATCTCCTTTGACATATCTAGTACTTTTTGAAGGTTAACCTTGTAGTCTAAGTATTACATCTTTTATTTTTCTTGTTTTGTATTTGAGGAATAAGGACAGTACAAAATGTTTTTTTTTTTTTTTTTTAGTTTTTTTTACTATCATAAGTCCAGAGCTTCCTCCTCATTGTGGAGATGAATCATTTGCATGTGACGTTTCATCTTGTCAAAATGCTGTAAAATCCAACGGTCAGTCATCAGAGCCCTACCATGTAGATTACACGGCTGTGCTCCCAGCCCCTGCACTCGGGCCCCTAATGTGTGTACGTAAATAAACTGAGCTGAATTAACATCTGGGGCCTCACATTTGACAAAACGTTTGCTGACTGGATTCCGGATTCCAGTGTCTCTTTTACTTGGCCAGTAAAACTAATAGCGTTTTTTTTTTTTAGTTTATACCATATATTGGTACAAGAAAACAGTGTAGGTGTTGGCACAGAGATTATTTTTATTTTACTTTTGTAGATACCCAACATTTCTAACATATACGTGAGAGTTACGACGTAGCGGTTTCCACCTTCTCCAAGAGATGGCGAGGTATAATTGTACCACAATTACTGTCTCTGCGGGCAAATGTCATGATGAGGCTCTGATGTGTTGAATTTGTAGGTACTGGGAACACTGTGTGCACATTCCAGGGGAAAGTGTAGGGAAAGAGGAAGCCGTAGATGTTTGTTGCCCCATGCAGCTGGAACTTAGCCCTGTCCACAAACACTATAGGAGCTGTGAGATGGTGGAAGGCACAAGTAAGCAAGATCACAGTGCGTTGATGTGATTAGCTAGCTGGAGGTTAGTTGAAAAGGTGTTTGTCGGATATGGTTTTGTGCTTCTAACTATAGTTTTCGAGGGAATTGTTGGCGTTTGTCTGGGCAGGGTCTGTGCTGGGCGGACCCACTAAGTGCACTTTCCACTACCTTTTAAAAGGTTGTCTTTCCTGTATCCATTTCACCAGTGAAGTTCAACAGTTGTGCTTTTTTATTAATGTTTGTGGTGCCTCATGTTAATGAGAGAACTCATGAAAACAAACTTGTATGTTAACCATAGGAAACTGCTGAAATTTGATGCTGAAAATCATCCGCTCAAATTGAAGGCATTTAACTTCCACATCATGAGCTCAGCCATTGAACTTGCTCTCCTCTGCCTAAGTGTTGTTAGAGGACGCCCCTATGTAATAATCCTTCCTTGACTGATGAGCACATTGAGACTGAGCGCAGCTCACAGTTGTGAATTTCTACTTGTTATATAAAGTTGCTCCTTTTAATGCTGTTCATGTTTGGATGCATGTATTCCTTTACTTTTCTAGGTATGCAATCTGATAAACATCACTGTCATTCTGTAAGAAAATGCTAGAAAAAAATCTTAAAGTTTATATACGAATGTAACCAAGATAATATTGTAAAACAAATAAACAGTCTTTCTGTTCACATTGGCTTGGTGGTGTTTGTCTTCCACTCAGGATGTTACGTTTATCTCCATACTAACATAACATTCTTTAGAATCGCTGTGGTTTGGGAAAATGGGATGAATTATTTCAGGTGACAAAATCAAGTAAGAAAAACATCCAGAGAGACAAGATTCAGACAAACACACAGATGAAGACAACAGAAACGTTTGCTCCATGCTGTTTAATATAGGGGCTTTTGGTCTATCTTTATACAGTGTGGTGGGAGTGTGAATGGAGAAGTAGCCCATTGATGTCTTTAACTGTACACACTACTATTGCCATTAAAATAATTAATTTACATTAGGTTATCTGTAGATATCGATGTCAGCTACTTTTTTTTTTATACAAGGCATTGAATGCCCTCGATGGTAGGATGTGGTATGACCTCTGTATACATTAATTATCATTACATAGGCTATGGCACACATACTCAGACAATTTGGACAGGAATAAAGCATAAAATGACAATACATATTCGAATATTGACACAAAAAGCCAGACACCCCCCCCTCCTGTCTTCCCCAAGACACATTCAGCATCATACGTGTTTAAGGATATACGTAGTATATAATCACCCCCCTCCGCTCACATACTGTACACTGACACCACTACAGCAGGACGTTCAGGTGTATTATGCGACAGAAATAGAAAACAGGGTCATTGTGAGATACAACAAGGTCCTTGCAGAGCCGACGTAGGACACTCGGCATAATGGCCTTCTTGGCATTGCAATAATCGTGGAATGGGTTTTGATAAAGTGCTGTATAGTAACGATTGATCCGAGGAAAGTCAGATTAAACTTTTAATGAATCAATCAATCAATCACACTGAAGAGTTTCAAGCCTCTTCTGGAACGGAATCATTTATAACAAGGTTTAGAATCCTAAACAAGGACACTGCAAGCCATATCGTTTGTTACCCATTCGATAGGAAAATGTAGGGGACAAAATGGCTCCAAGGATGTGATTATGTTCACCAGACCTTATTAGGGTCTAAGTAAGTGGAGGCATAAAGGTGTTAACACAGGCCTGTTAGCAACACCAGCATACATTAAATGTATAAAAGCAAAAGACAAAAAGCTATTGAACATGGTGCCCCCCCCAAAGAAATATAGTTTTAAATATAGAGAAAAACATTCATTCTTTTCTTGCACACACAAATTATTATTTTAACGCGTGCAAACAAGTTAAGAAGATAACTTGTGCACAAAAGTATTAAATGAAAACCTGTGTATCTTAGATACACAAGATATAATGGGTATGATGACGGAGGTTATCAACTTTCTTAACCCAGGTTTTTATGGAATGTGATTAACGCAAATAGCATTTTAGAGATTTAGTGTTTAGACAACATTAAAATGCGTTTTAACACAGTGTGGTTGTGTTAACACAATATATTTTTACGTGTCAATGCAACAAAAATTATGGAAGACTATATTAAGCAAAAAAACGGCTTATGACATTAAGTATACATGTGTTAACACATTTTACGCATACGCCAACAAGATATCTTGTGTGCACAAGATCCAAAGCACACAATATATATATATATATATATAAAAGAAAATATTCTTTCAGGGCATTGGGGGGGCTCTGTAAGACATTCACATACATGACCGCATAAGCAGCTGAAGTGTAGACTGTTGTGATTAGGGTTTGAGATGAGAGGTTTCCCTGGAAATCCAGAGTTCTCGCGAGAGTACAATTTGAATTTTCTCAGCGAGTCACTCTGGCATTGAGTAATGATGCTCATTAATTATGCCCTTATAGCCGAGCTGCACCAATCACATCGGTGTATCTGATATAGGCGGGCCAGAGGCGAGCTAAACAGATGACGACAGTTTAATCTACCAGTTAGCTCCGCTGGTAGCTAAGCATATGGGGCTCTGGATACATCACCCCGTGTATTGTTGTGATTGGTTGTTATCCATTTGCGTGCAGTGAGATTTTCAAATGCAACATTTTCATTACTCAATGCCAGACCCTTAATCTTTCGTATTTGGGTCTGGATTTCCAGGCTAGATGAGAGGCACAACAAGCCTGAATTCCTAAACCTGAACTTCTTAATACAGCATCACAAGTTCACTATATTAACCCTTTCCTTTCCTCCATCACCCTGTTTGTTACAATAGCCTGTTTTTAATGCCAGAAGCAGAGTTGGACTGACTGAAATCAGTTACAATGATGATATACAGTAGTTCTCATTCACATGACTTTCATCATTAGAGATTTCATTTCACAAAACATCAATACGTAGAGGAGGAGGCCGCCTCCCACCTGCTCCCTCACAGGATTATATGGCTTTTTCTAAAACATAAAATAGTTATAGCCTCCTAATCCACTTTAGCTAAACAGCTCACACAGTCAGGAGATGGTAACATAACTAGTGCACAACTCATGATAATGAGAATGATGTTCAAGTTATGGATGAGCAAAAGTGGAAGTGGAGAAGAGGCAGTCTTTTGTGTCTCTAAGGGATTCCTTCAAACCTTTTATGGATCACAATGCATTGATAACGGCTGCTGCTTTTGTGGACCCGTTAAATCGATGAAGTGAAAACCAAACAGACAGGGATTGCCATGATTGTCACTGACGTCTGACAATTACATAATTTGACCACGTAGCATAAACACTGCTTATTTTCTACCAGTGTGTTTTAACATCATTTAGACTTAAATGTCCATTTATTTTGTATGGCCTGTAGATACATATTGTGGTCAAATGTAGAGAGCTGAGATCAAAAGCTCTTATCATGGATGACATTCACAGAAATAATGGCATGGATCTACCTGAAATGTCTAGATTATCTTAGTTAAACCTGTTTCATCTTTGCCTTGAACATGATCAGCACTATGTCAAACTGAATTGACACTGCAGACCAACAGAACAATCAGTCAGAACTCAGTGGACATACAACACGTACACATACAATCTCAACTTCAAGTAATTGCTTAAATTCATAAAGTGAACAATAGTGCAAAATATGTCAACCAAATAGTAAAAAAAGAAAAGAAAAGATTCATGTTGCTTATTTCTTCACCAAAGAACTTAACAATTCAGTTGGCGTCAGACTCTTTTTTTTTTTTTTGCTGGTTGTGTCAGGGTGTTTCTTGATCCACGTAGTCCTCATGAGACAATCAGACAAATTTCGATTTGACAGTTGCAGTCGGCTTATTTGCCCTTATAACACATGGACTAAAATATCTGCACAAGATCAGCAACAAGAGGGAAATGCCATCAGGTGCCACTTTCATTAAAGTCCTTTGAAGAAACACACATTCACACAAAGTAAACACCCTGATCCTAAATGCGATTACAACCCAGATATCTTATTGATTTACATTTTGAGTGTTGACTAACACGTAGTACTCCATGTCTAGAAATGCTTTGCAGAATGATCCATTAAACAAGTCAAGTTGATGTATTCGCAGTGACTGACTAACTCTTGTACAGTGGACTTGAAATACACACTACCAGAGTGACAGTTAAACTACACCAAGAGAGCATTAAGTTAGCAGAAATATACAGCACAGAGCACAGACCGAGCACAACTCACTTCTTTCAGATCTACATCAAAGTGTCAAACTGAGCCAGTGAGTATCTACAGTACAAACAAGTGTCTGATCATTATATGACTTTCCTATTAGATTTGATGAATTGAAGACATTCCCTACGTGTGTTATGTGAAATGAAAGCGACCCAAATTGAGTTCAATTATTTTCAATAACTCAATAGTTCAGCTGATTTGGCTTCGACTGCAAGCTTCAGTGTACAAGGACCAACCGTATGACTGAGAACAGGGAAAAAAATCCACCTTAAAACAGAATGTACATGTTGTTCTATTCTCTCTCTCGTAGCCTGAAACCCAAGAACAAAGACTTCCAGCACGTAACTCCATGTAAAACCACAACTTGTCGTTTACACTTAGGTTGTGTACAAATTACACAAGATTTAATTGAATTAGTGAGCGTTAGCGGTGCTGGTAGATGGATAGGACAGAGCCAGGCTAGCTGTTTCCCCTGCTTCTAGTCTTTATGTTAAGCTAAGCTACAGAATACAGAGTTAGTACAGAGACGAGAGTGGTATTGATCTTCTCATCTACCTCGCGGTAAGAAAGCAATTAAGCACATTTATCCAAAATGGCAAACTATTCCTTTAATGGTTGAGAGAAACAGTGAAGGAGTAGAAACTATGTAAGCCGTGGCTGTAGAAGATAAAAAGAAAAGAAAATATGAGGTTTCCTTACAGTCATAAAATAAGTAGCATTTTCTGCTCAGTTGAATACATCTGTAAATATGAGGGATAATTAACTGGGGACCTTTACTGGGGAACAACTTTGGGGGATTCATTGAACTTTAGTTTGAGTTTTTCAGCTTTGTTTGATTTCTCGAGATATAATATAATCATCATCATCATCATCATCATCATCATCATCATCATCATCATCAATAATCTCAGGGTAGAAACACACCGAACACAGTGAGCTGGGTGGAGCCACCAGCTCCCATTCATTGCGAGAGGCGACAAAGCCCTCACAAGACCTGACTTTAGTAATGAGTTTTTGACTGTTCTGTTGTGTTGCTAACAGAATTGTGAAGACGGGCTATCCTGGGCTTCTTGGCATGCTGGTTGGTTGGGTGGAGGGAACTAAAAGAGCAGCTTCTATTGTGAAATCAACTTTAAAGATAGGAAAAATAGATGTTGATGTGTCCTTTGGGAGAGTGGAATTTAGAAGCAAAATCAAGCGATTGTCAGATGTTTCTATCTATCTATCCAATATGACAACAACCACGCTAAGACAGTTATTCATTTCCTGCACAATACAGTCTCTAATCTATATCCAAGAGTATTGACTGTGGTTGAAGTGTAGAATACTCATGTGGACAAAAAGTAATGGTAAGTAAGGGCCATTTCAGGCACTGGATCTGCCCTCCCTGTTTTCAGTCTCTAAGATGTTGAAGACTCAGAAAACAGTCAAAGGACACACATGTGAAGTCTGAATTAGGGTGGATTTTGCCTTAGTCACTGAGCAGTGTAGCTCATCCACTGCAGACAACGAGACCATTTGGTTACACTGAAACTGACTGATTTGGTTACACATTGACTCTTACACACACACACACACACACACACACACACACACACACACACACACACACACACACACACACACACACACACACACACACACACACACACACACACACACACACACACACCAGGCTTGTGCAAAATTCAGAATTTCAGAATTGGCCTCCATTCAATTCATGAATTGAAATTTGAATTGAATTGACTTCGCCCCACAGGAAGTTGAATTGGAATTGGAATGACAGGAAATGGAATTAAGTTCATGGCAATTCAAAGAAATTCCACACAGTCACACAACAGAAAGAATGTGTTGAATCTCACATACATTCAGTGTTAGGAAGGTTACTTTGGAAATGTAATTGCTTACTGTTATAAGTTACCCATTATAAATGTGGTTTGGATTACTTTATCAATGCAAAGCAATTTCCTTTTAATTTGATTAGTAACTAATTGAATTACACATTTTACCTCTGTAATACAACTAAATACAATTACATTAATTTTGTAATTTAATAACAATTTCATTACACGTAACTAGTCACTCCTCAACCCTGCATACATTTTGTTCCAAAATATAGATCACTCTTTAAGAGAACAAATATTTCTATTAATTCCACAATTGACAAGAATTGTTTTCTTGATTTACAATACTGTAAGTAATAAGTAAAAGGTGTGCTTGCATGCTTTTAAACACATATCATATCCAGTGTTGGGGGTAACTCCTTACGAAGTAATGCCATAATATAATCACATTTGGCTGTAACTGAGCAATGTAACACCTTCAGCATTAATGTAACACCTTCAGCTCACAACACTGTTGTGAGCTGAATGTGTTTAAGCTCTTTATGAGCTATATGCCTGGCTCTTGCTGTGTTGCGCTACAGTAATGTAATGAGTAATGAGTTACTATCCATAGAGAATAACAAGTAAGGTAATGCATTATGGTTGTTGTTTTTTTAAAGTGAATAATGTGTATTACAGGTTCTTGAGTAGTGACCCCAACACTGATGATATCAAATATCAGTAGCATAATACCATCAAGAGATGCTTTTCAAAATAAAAGACTGTCTGCCTGTTAATTTATTGAAGATGCCTTTTGAAATTTGAAGTAGCGTTGATGGAGCCACAGACTGGAGCACTGCAGTGCTTGCATATGGCTCTGTGGTTTCCAGGTGTTTGTGTTGGAATTGATTCTTCAAAATGAACTAGAACAGATGACCCTTTAGGCCTGCTATTATTTTCCATGTCGCTGTGATTCCAGGTGTCAAATCTATAAACGTTTGTAATCTGAAGTTGTAAGGGACTTCTGTAACTTAAAAAGTCCAGTATTGACCATCAAAGTGTGTAGAAAAGAAGCTTTCAAACAAATGTCCACCTCAAATTGTTTGGCAACCATTTTAAATACTTGGTTGAAGTAAAGCATTCTGGGAAATGCAGTCATGTTCCATCATGTTCCACAAAATTACAATTACAATTAATCAAACTTAATTATTTGTTCTGTGACTAGAGCTTTTAACATTCATTGCTGGGGGAACAACTTTCCTTTAAATATCTGTACAAGTAGTTCAAACTAATATCATTTATAGAATATGTAATGCACTCATATCTGACATATATTGTAAAGCTTCATTGTTAAACACTTCACTTAAATTATGAATTTTTATTGAATTGCAATTCCGCTTCCTTTAATTTAAATTCGAATTGTAATTCTAGATCCTGTTTTTGACATTTTAGGAGTCATTCTCAATTCAATTCTGAATTGTGCACAAGGCTGACACACACACACACACACACACACACACACACACACACACACACACACACACACACGTAGGTTGACAGATCAATGAACCTTTAACATTTCCCTGCATTTAAAAAGAAAAAAAACAATCAGTGTTAAACATCCAAGCATAGATCATTAATTTCAATCAGCTCATTCAGTTTTGCACAAGTCAGTAGTGTTAGTAGACATCTTGGTATCAACAGCAAGGACCAGTGGGTGAGAGACAATAAGGAGCAGACCAAACAGAACAGATTTTAATAGTCAGAGATCGTAGTCATAAATGCACATTTCCTGTTCCTGATGCTCCCCTCAGCTATTAACCTTGATGAGGAATGCAGGACAGCACGTTTTTCCTCTTCCTCTCCTCACACTACAGGTATCTTCCAACAAGCTAAGACCCATACAGGAGAGGCAGTAGTTAAGGACCACAGAGGTGCTAGACAGACTCTCCTGTTATATCTGTGATCCGCCCAGGTCACCCCCGCCTGCAGGGTAATGCCTCAACCCCCCTCCCCGGCGCAGTGAGTGGAGCGCCACAGTGCAACAGCCTCGCAACAGCGAGCCTATATGATACATGGGCTGTCCGGCACGGATTGGGCCACGGCAGAACCACGCCACTGTTGGCACCACAGGGATGGCCACTGCCAGCAGATCAACCAGGAAGTGACGACTCCAGTAGCTTTTCTCAATTGTCCCAGAGCTGGTTGAATCTCCCTCCTCTGCTGTGGCGCCCCCTGTGGCGCCTTGTTCTTTAGTTTCATCTTCATCATCATCATTCTCATCATGCAACTCCACTACAGTGACACCAGCTATCTCCTCATGGGAAGTAGATCTCCTCGGCTGGGAGGTGTGAGGCTGTTCTACGTCTGGCGAGAATCCTGGGCTACCTGGACTCAGCTCTGCTGTCTCTACCTGGGTCGATCCTGCTGATAAACTAACTTCTTGCTGCCTGTCTTCCATGCTGAGGTTTTCCAGCGTCCCACCCTGTCTGCCTTCTCCACAGCATCCTCCAAACTGAAGCTCACACTGCGTCCCTGCTGACGTCTCTGCAAAATCGCAGGGTTTTCCTGGTGCTACCTCGTCTGCTGCACTCTGAACTTCCGCCTCATTCGCTCCCTCTGAGCCCATTTGCATCTGCTGCTCTTCTTCTGCCAAGCTAATCACTGATGTTTCCTCCTGCTGCTCCATTGCTGCAGCTTCCTTCTCTTCCTTCTCTTTCTCCTGCTTTTCCTCTTCCTCCCCATATAGAGGACTTTCCATGGAACATGCCACAGTGGCGGACCGTGGTAAGGGAGGGACCAGAGGAGTTTTAGTGACCAGGATCGGCTCTGTGGCTGTACTCATCATCGTTGCTGTGGTTACTGAAGTTGTGGTGGTGATGGAGTCCAGCTCCTCCTCCCCCTCATCAGACATCCAGGTAGAGGTGGGGCTGCAGGCCTGGGAGCGGAAAGTGCGTTGCTCCGCAATGGTATCTAGATCAGAGGGGTAACCTGCCGGGCAGCTTTCGGTCTGAATGCCTGTCTCCCGCAAGGGGTGCAGGTAGAGGTGGTGGTGGGATAGGCAGGGATGGCTCATACAGCCCACTCCACCTAGGCCACAACGAAGGGGCGCTAGCCGCTCACCTGTGCACAGCTTGTCATAGGTGGAGGAGTGTGGCATGGTGTGGGGCATAGAGTGGGACAAATTGTGAGGGAAAGAATGAGGTAAGGTATGGGAGTAAGTGTGGGGCAGAGAGTGGGGCAGAGAGCTACTAGGCAGAGAGTGGGACAGAGAGCTACTAGGCAGAGAGTGGGGCAGAGAATGGGGCAGAGAATGGGAAAAGGTCTGTGCGTAGGAGTTGAGTAAAGATGCTGTTTCCTCAGAGAGGAAGGCTGCCTCCAGCAGGAGGTCGGTCTGACTGGGGACGCTGCTCTCCCCACAGCACACAAAGCCGCTGTCCTGGGTGCCGTCACCTGATAGACAAGGAAAGTCCAGGCCATTGCCGTTCCGGTCCGCAAGTGCCTGATCACTCAGCTTAGTGTAAGTGGAGCTCCGGGTCAGAGAACGGGCTGGCGAAGCATCGCAGGAGCAAGACCCCCTCCCTCCTACTACAGGTTTGGGTATTCCCCCTGGACTTTCCCCTGATACCGATGCTGGTGCCGAACCTCCAACACGGGTCCGAAAGCCAGGAATGCCTTCCCCCTCCTTGGCTAATCCAGCCTGGGCTAGGTCCATGCTCAGCAAAAGGTTCTCAAGCTTGTGGTTCTGAGTGTTGATGTCCTGAAAGTACTTCTGGACCCCTATGTCCCCGCTGAGCCCCCCAGCATCACTGAGACTGGCGCGAACAGTGTCCACAGCCTGTTTAAGCTGCTGGATCTCCTGACGCGCCTCCTTCAGGGCCAGCTGAGCCTCAACACGGTGACATTCCTCCTCAACCCAGTCCTCCTGCATCCTGTAAAGCTGGCCTCTCAGCTCATCTATCTCTGTGTCCCTGAGAGGGGAGGAAATGGAGAGGAGAAAAGAGAGAAAGAAAGAACGGAAGAGAAGAGAAGGGGAGAGAACAAAATAATTATGAGGATTCAGATATTAGGCCTAGTGTAAAGTGGGATTTATGCTTCTGCGGAGGCTCCATGCAGAACTTTCACCATAGCCTACATAAGTGGCCTGAAGTTTATACTTCGGACGTAATGTCCGTATCTCCACGCACCTAGGTACCAGTGGTGTAGTCTACGTGATACGCAGTATACCCACTAAGAAAGCTCCAGGATTTCCATATACCCACTTAAAAATGCCCAATGACACACAACAACATACTTTCCATTATAATTTTGATATATTTTAAATTGTCATCTGTTTTTTTCCTTCTTCACATAGGCTAAATGAAGGTATTTCCACCATAAATTGGTGCATAAAAGTGTATCTGAATACAGGAAATTAAGTTGTTGATGCTCAAAACTTCCCTCGGGGAGGACACCCAGACCCCCCCACCATGGTATGCCCCCCCCATTTGTATTGGTTGTTGGTCTCAGCGGTGTCTGTTAGCAGTTAACTCGCTCGTTAGCCGCAGAACCGCAGCAGCATGCAGGCAGAGCGAGCAGCCGCCAGCTGTTGATCCATGCAGGACTTCACCGTGAGCGGACTGTTTAGAGACGATGTGACCGGCAGGTAACGTTAACTGGTCCCTATACGCAAATATCATAAATGATAGGGAACCCAGCAACGGCGATGATGAGCTTTTCCTCCTTTTTCTCGGAACTAATGTTTTTGTAGGAACGAAAGTTTACATCGTATGTTTCTCTGGAATCAGCCAGCGTGAAGGACGTCTATATTCCGATTGGTTGCCGCTGCTTTCCGCTGAACCGTGTCATAGCTAATTCCCATAAAGTTGACCTACTTTCAACTTTCTGATTGACGCTCTGGTCGCTCAAAACGCCCAAAACGTGACGCCGACAGATTTGATGCTCTTTGCAGCTGAGAGAAGCCAGCTTCCATTGAAAATTAATGACTTCCGGTATCTTTAGAAGCTCAAGTCGGCAGCGGTGTGTATGTACAGTAAGCATCTCACCTGTCTTGTAGAGTGTTGATGGTTTCCTTCAGCCTGGCCCGCAGGTGTCGGATACACACCTCTTTCTGCTGCAGTGGTGTGAGGTACTGCTCTGGTGGAGGGGGCCGGATGCCATGGTTGTCCGTACATGACGTGTACTTCTGATGACGTCTAGGACAATCATACGAAAGGAGTTTTTCTTTAGAACTGATTACACTTCAGTGACCTTTATTTTAGTTTTTTGATGTCTTGTAGGTAGGGCTGGTAATTGAAAAATTTACAGTGTTTTTTTAGAACTTGCTTAAACAGCTACTTCCTGTCTGTGATGAGATAAAACTGGACTGTAAGACCAAAACAATGAGTCGGGTGATAATTCTCTGCCGGTTTGTCACTAAGTCCTTTTACATAACATATACTTGTTTGATCCACTATTATTATAAAATGATTTATCAGAGCAGCTTTAAAAGACTGAAAATGTACTTAGGACACTTATAGGAAATCAAGTGGGGTAAATCATTTTACAATAAAACAGCTAGAGAATGTAAATACACGTATTAGTTCTGATTTTCACCGATGTGAGGAAAGTGTGCAAAGTTTTAATTTCTATTTGTAACTTTGGTTTGAAAGGAGTGCAATCAATCCTTCTATGGAGTATATTAGACAAGAGCACTTTACTGATCAGACCATGCAGTTTCTGATGTCTTACCCTTTGGTGGGGCTGCAGTCGCTGCCTTTGCAAGAGCCTGAGTTGCTGCTGTTGCTAAGGGAGGTGTTGCCATGGGGATCTCTATTACTAGGCGCGGCCGGGGTCCGCCTGGTCCAAAGTTAGAGGAAACATGTTAACCTGTTCCTGCAACACCATGAAACCACACTCCAAACAACAAGGTGACAGTGGATTCTGTGAGCTGTTGAGCAAAAACATTGTGAACAATTGTTCAAAATCACAAATCAAAGAAGACACGAATGGAGCACACGTCAATCCAGGTCCACTAACATGCCAATACAACACCGCAATGCACAAATATACACAGACACATTATGAATACAGAGGCCAAAGTTACTGCCAACAGACAACAGTTCTGCCTTAGAAACAAGGACACACACTCATTTGGGCAATGACAGTGATGCAGCAGTTTTTTTAAAAAAAAGGAAATGTGCTCTGCAAAGATGAAAACCAAAGCAAGAATCCAAAGGAATTAGGAAGTCAATGCAGGAAGCATTCCTCAAAAGAAATAACATGAGGATAGCTTTCACTAAAGAGTATAAAAAAGAGGACAAACAAAGAGAAAAGAATAAGGGAGTAACAGGTCAGACTAGACATGATGCTGTGGAAACAATTCTGTCAGAAAAACATTCAACACAGTGCAAAGGCTCTCATCATTCCCATGCTTGAAAAAGTCAACACTGATCGTGAGGAAAGAAGAGGGACTCAGAACAGACCGACAACGAGGGGTCGAGGGAGAGTTCGTTGAACGGCTGTGGCGATCTGGAGACTTGGTGGCAGCGTATCCTTTAGTCGGTGACTTGTTCGATGCGTAGCCTTTAGTCGGGCGCATTGAGACCATATAGCCTGTCTCCATAGGAACGTAGTCTAGCTCTATGAACCTGCAGTAGTCAAACCTGACCAGGCAGAGACAACAGGGTGTCAAATCACAGAGGACGGCAGAGGACCACACCGGACTGATACAATGTGCATGCTTCAAATGTATGCACACTATTGAGGTGAGACAAAGCTGTTTTAGGATTCTCCTAATTCATTCAGAACCTGAGATGCAGGTCGTTGCTAAATAGCAACAAGCACTCAAACACTGATGGGGCCCAAGAGAGGTGGCTCTCTAAAAGCTTTACCAAAGGAAAGGCAGATAGCTCTGCTTTAATCGTTTAGGCTGCTCTCCTTGGCTTCCCATGTGAAACGTCTATGTGAAGTCATTTGCAGCTATGAAGCGTTTACTGGCACAGAACATAAGCTAACACTAAGAGATACAGTGTTCTGAGACTCTAATGATTAGAGAAGCAGCGGCAACAGCATTAGCATTATTCATAAGAGACTCATCATCCAGAGGATTTCACTCCAAACAAGCTTTCACACAAATGTCTCTACACACAGCCGATGTGCTTTGAAACATTTGGGGGATCTCAAAGACATAATCGAGCAGAAATTCGACCTCTGACACATCTGATATACAAATCAAAAGATTGTCAGAACATGACAATATAATCTCTCTTATCACAACAAGTTAATTTCCTTGCTAATATCTGGGTAGACTTTTAGAAGGACAGAAAGGTTTGTTCAATTGTCAAAATGGTGTCAGATTTACCCAGCTGTGAAATGTTAAAGACCAATCCAACCCCTTTGGACTATCCAACATCCCTGCTAGTCTCTCTCTCCACGCTCTACGCCAGTCTGTAGAGTAACCGCTGCTAAAAATTAACTTCCCTCCTCAGCCTATAATATAAACAACATCATCCTGCACTATGAGGCCAGATTATCATCTATAATTTATAACAACAATTTGGAATATATGCTTATTTGCTCTTGTGCCGAGAGTGGGATGTTGTATGTAAAGCCAGAGCCAGGAGGTGATTAGCTTAGCTTAGCATAAAAACTGGAAGAAGTTAGCTTCACTCATTCCAAAGTGAGGTTGGCAGGCGACTCGTGGAGAATCCAGGATGTCACCACAGCCCAGGAGAGACAGAAAGACAGAGCACTGTAGACGTTTGTAGACAGCAGAGATTCCAGCTAAAATGTTGCTGGGGAATATTATGGATCACTTTGTTAAAATCACGAAGGTTTCGATGTCTAATAAAGTGCTGTAGTGGTTGCCAGTTTGTCTGTCAGAAGTGCTCAATGAGGCGTTATTATGCAACCCATGCAACTTCTAGGCAAGCCCCGCCCTTCAATAGCATTCACACACTACTACTGGCCAGGCGTCCATGCTTTTGCAAGGTAACGTAACCCGATTTGTTCAGGTCCTATCCCCTGACCAATCGGCTATCCTAACCTTAACCACTCGAGGTCAATGCCTAAACCCAACCAATCGAGCTGCTTTGTAGGGCGGGACTTGCCTAGAAGTTACGTGGGATCCATAATAACACCTCAATGAGAGATTATATTGTGGAACAATGGCTAACCAGGATGTGATGTCAGGACTTTGTCCTTTCTATAGTTTCAACACTTGCAGTAATTCCCCCTTTTCTGTGTTCATTAGAGAGCTTTAGCAGTGCAGATGGATTTTCTAGCTTTTGAGTGAACTGTTTCCTACAGTGCCTACAGTCTTTAAGCTAAGCTAAGTAGCATGCTGACTCTAACTTCATGCTTGACATTCAAACAAAAATAGAGTGGTATTGATCTTCTCATCTAACTCTTAGCAAGAGCATTTCCTAAAATGCCAAACTAATCCATGTCAGGCAATGGACATTTTTGCAAAAATACCCTTAGAGACCATGTAAAGCCACACATATCGTAAATAATAAGGTTAAAAAAAGTCAAATAATCATATTTTCACCTTTAACCATTGCTACCATCCTGCTAAAGAAAATAAAGTTGAGTATCATAGAATAGTTACATCAGTAGTAGCCAGGAGAAGGAAGGGTGATCTGTGATGGGCAACTTCTAAATAAATTAAAGAAATTGTAAATGTTTTATAATCAGTGATATAATACGTCACATAGCGAATGTTGTAATGACCTCTTACTTTAAAGAACATGACTGTTGCCCAATCACTGGCCTCCACAGGGGGAGGAGGGGACAAGCAGGACCAATCGGAGCAGCCGTGAGGGATTTTCACACAGGACCCGATAACTCCACACCACCGTAGTGGCTACATTTGACTACATCTATTTATTTTTTTTGGGCTACCCCAACCTTCCCAAGCTTCTAGCAGGAGTTGTGCTGCTGAGTAAACGTGTCCTGTGTGATACAATAAGGGAGGAGGCCAGATATTGACTACTGGGTATTTCTTTGAAGATCAATATATGACAAAAGCCAAGACGGAACAGAAACAGGCAGAGGGAAGCAGCTGAAGCGGTGAGCCTGGAGGGGACAGTACAACAGTGTTTCAGGTCTGTCAGTCTGTCCCATCCATCTGCTGAGATGGAACATGTGTCTGGGCTGTGGGTGCTGGGTGACAGTCTGCTGGAGGCAGTTGTGGGGAGGCTGCAGGAGTCGAGTGTAGTAGTGGGTGAAGTACATAAATATTCCTTTATGCTGTGGTTTGTTCCTGGTAGAGACAGAGACTTCTTTTCAAGAAGCTGAAATCATTTTAGATTTCCAGCCATTTCTCCTTTTTAAATAAACCAAAAAAGTACATTCGTATTTCAGGGAATGTCAGCGTCTCACCAACATTCTGCTGTCGAACTGGTTAGTGTTCGTAAACAGGGTGCTGTTGATTGAGCGGCTGTGGTGAACCAGTGATCACATGTGGTCACAGTTTGCTTCAAAAGCACAATGACAGCGCAGTTTCTACCGTGCATGTAGCTTCTAAACACAACTTCATGCTACGAAAAATGACATGGAACATGGACCAAATGATGTTACAAATTCTGGTGTACAAATTTACCAAAGACTGGAAAAATAGTGAACGTAGCAGCAGTGATGTCATCAAAGGTTTTTATGCCTTTTTTCGACATACAATAATATAACTTTTTTTTCAACATACTATACTATGGCTTTTTTTATCACTTTTTCGACATACGCTATGACTTTAAGTGGCTTTTTCTGACATACTAATGCGATAAATCGCGATTAAATATTTTAATCGTTTGACAGCACTACTTTTTACATGACTTTTTTCGACATGCTATACTATGACATGTTAGTGGCTTTTTTGACATACTAAGCTACGATTGTTTTCAACCTACTTAATGGATGGCACAGTGGCCTAGTGGTTAGCACTGAAGCAAATACCAGCAGCAATTAGGCAGTGCAGACTTTGATCCTTGGTTCAATACCAGGTCTGGGCTGATTATTTTTGTGTGGAGTTTGCAAGTTCTTCTCGACTTTCTTTGACATAATACGCTATGGCTTTATTATCACTTCTTTCGACATACTATACTATGACTTTTTTGGACATACTATGGTATGACTTTTTTCGACATGCTATACTTTGATTTTTTTTATCACTTTTTTCGACATACTATATTTGACTTTTATCGACATTAAGTACTAAGACTTTTTTTATCACTTTTTTCAACATACTACACTATGACTTTTTAATGGCTTTTTCAACATACTATTCTATTACTTTTTTATCACTTTTTTTCGACATACTATACTATGAGTTTTTTATCACTTTTTTTTCTCGACATACTATACTATGAGTTTTTTATCACTTTTTTTCGACATACTATACTATGACTTTTTACAACATGCTATACTAAGACTTCTTTAACAGGTTTTTCGACATACTATACTATGACATGCTATTCTATGACTTTTTTTATCACTTTTTTCGACATACTATGCTATGACTTTTTTCAACATACTATACTATGACTTTTTTTGACATACTATACTATAACTTTTTATCGACATATTACTCTATGACTTTTTTTGACATACTTAGTATAACGTTTTTCGACATACTATGCTATGACTTTTTTCAACATACTATACTATGACTTTTTTTGACATACTTACTATAACTTTTTTCGACATACTATACTATGACTTTTTTTTATCACTTTTTTCAACATACTATACCATGACATTTCAGTGGCTGTTTTTGACATACTGTGCTATGACTGTTTTCAACATATTTAAGGTTTGGTACAGTGGCCTAGTGGTTAGCACTGAAGCAAATTATAGCAGCAAGTAGGCAGTGCAAACTTTGACCCTTGGTTCAATACCCAGTCTGGGCTGATTTGTTTTGTGTGGAGTTGTTTGCATGTTCTTCTCAACTTGTTTTTGACATACTCTACTATGGCTCTTTTATCACTTTTTTCAACACACTATACTATGACTTGACTTTTTTCTAACCTTTCTCGACATACTATACTAAGACTTTTTTCGACATACTATACTATGACTTTTTTTTATCACTTTTTTTCAACATACTATGACTTTTTTCAACATACTATACTATGACTTTTTTTTATCACTTTTTTCAACATACTATACCATGACTTTTTTCGACATACTATACTATGAGTTTTTTATAACTTTTCTCGACATACTACACTATGACTTTTTATCAATTTTTTTTGAGGTACCAAACTATCACTTTATTATCACTTTTTCCGACATACTATACTATTACTTTTTCTGACATGCTATACTATGACTTTTTTATCTTTTTTCAACATACTATACCATGATATTTCAGTGGCTATTTTTGACATACTATGCTACGATTGTTTTCAACATATTTAATAGATGGTACAGTGGCCTAGTGATAGCACTGAATTGATTTACAGCAGCAAGTAGGCAGTGCAAACTTTGACCCTTGGTTCAATACCCGGTCCAGGCAGATTCTTTTTGTGTGGAGTTTGCATGTTCTTCTCAACTTTTTTTGACATGCTATGCTATGGCTCTTTTATCACTTTTTTTCGACATACCATACTATGACTTATTTATAACTTTTCTTGACATACTATACTATGACTTTTTTCAAAATACTATACTATGACTTATTTATAACTTTTCTTGACATACTATACTATGATTTTTTTCAACATACTATACTATGACTTATTTATAACTTTTCTTGACATACTATACTATGACTTTTTTCAACATACTATACTATGACTTTTTTATAACTTTTCTTGACATACTATACAGTGACCTTTTTTTCGACATGTTATACTAAGACTTTTTTCAGTATACTATACTAAGACTTTTTTATCACTTTTTTCAGTATACTATACTAAGACTTTTTTATCACTTTTTTCGACATACTATACTGTGACCTTTTCGATGTACTATACTATGACACTATTTATCACTTTTTTCGACATACTAGATAGATAGAGTAGATCTTCTGGACCACACTATAACTACAAAGACCCAACAATTCCAACAATTCACCCAAGAGCGAGCATTTATTGCAATAACTGTACTTAGAGCTGTCTACTTGTGATCCGATCTCTCAACATTTTAACACCAGGTCAAAACGGGGCTTCTCTCTACAATCTATAGGTCTATATGTTGATCTCTGTCTGCTGTAAAGAAATAGTGGCGCAGATAGGCAAACCATTTGAACCCCTATCATTTCTTACTCTTATTTTGCATCCTTCATCCCTTTCCAACTTTTTTATTATTTTTTATTTATACTGCTTTAGCTGCTTTCCATGCTTAATCAAGTCTTATTTACGGATCCATACTTAATTCTAGCCTAAACATGTTCCACATCTTTCATTCATTAGGAGTTTTATATAAAGATATAATGCAGGTTGAAGGCACTTCTGCATTGGCTTCACTTTTTAGACCCGGAAGCTTCGTCCATTATTTTTTACAGTCTGTTTGAGTCTATGAAATTTACTTACTGACTCTATTAATTTACACGTCAGTGATGCATTCAGTGCACATCCATGTTTTTTCCTGCCAGGGCATCAATAGACCTGAAGGTGATGTGACACAATTACACATACACACACAAGTCTGTGCTGTTTGCTGTTGTTGATGCCAACATCTAAGCTGCATGTGAACACTGAGAGCTCCAGTTGGGATCTCAGTGTTGTTATCATATCATATCATGAAAAACGTGGCTAAGTGAGACAGGTAGCATACATGTTGCCTGTGTGCTCGGTTTTAGTGGCTACAATGCATGCCGGAGCTACAGCTACGTAGCATGCTCTCTGAGACTGAAACTGAAGTGAGTCTCACGCAGGGGGCGCTGGCACAGGAATGGCCACCGGTGCCGTGGCCGCTGGCACAGCCGTCCCCTTCCCTGTCCCTGTCCCTGTCCCCGACCCCAATGCCGGCTTGGGCACCGGGACGGGCGAGGACGCCAGTATTTGCTGCAAGCGGCGTTTGGGCTGCAACGCCTTCAGTGGGTTGAATCTGAGGAAAAGAGACGAGAGAAAGGAGGACACCACAGCTGCAGATTGAACCGCTACATATATACGTTTGAATAATGTATGACCATACCATTAAAACCACTACAACCGCTAACAAGACGTCTTGGCTTCAGTTTAGGAGTGCATTTATCTGTCTGTGATTATCTGTCATAAATATATGCCTTGAAACATCTGGATGAGACTACTGATTAAAACACTTTAAAATCACGTTTAGTATAAATTGATTTTTGGCAATATGCAGTACATTGACCTATACTTAACTGGTGATTCTTCAGATCATCAGCCAATATTAATGCCAAATAGGCTCTCCATATTTTTAAGGATGTCCTGCCTCTTAGACTGTAAACCTAGTTTACCTACGGGTACCAATAAAGTAATCTGAACCTGAAAGTGGTGACTGTGTAAAACTGGAGCACAGATGTAAATCAATGCAGAACAATCATATTGTATACATTAGGTATGAGACATACATCCTGTATACAACATTATTGCAGAGTTGAGAACATTTAGTCTGCGGCTTAATGGATGTGGAAAAAGTCTTCACTGTTTCCTGTGGAAAACAAAACCTCAGTAACACAGCCTTATTTTAACCTGTGTCCAGTAAACAGGCCACGGAAGCTGCTGGAGCTGTAGGAGAAAACATCAATATCGTCAATAAACTGTGATCAGGTTCTAGTAAACTAGCTGTTCACTGGTCATTGTGCAGGAAGAAGCTGAATGCATCTAGTTTATTTGAAGTCCATCTTGTCACTAACACCACAGCTCCTCCATCAGGATCATCAGAGCTTAATGACAAAAAAAGTACAGAAACATTTTGGGGTAATATGCTGACACGTTCATAAAAAAGAAAGACAGAGCTGAGTAAGAGTTGAGGGTACCACTGGCACCTTCTAAAATGGCACCTTTTACAGAGGAATTTAAGGTTGTAAATCATTTTATTAATGTTAAAAAAATAATAATAATTTAATAATGCTTTAATTTGAAGAACTTTTGGGTTGCCAGGTTGTGAAACCTCTCTCTGCCTTTTGAGTCATTAATAGTAAAGCTATTAATAAAGTTGATAATAAAGGATAAGGAGTATATCACTTTTGTGTTTTATGTTTTTATGATTTATGATTATTTATTTCATTGTTTTTCTGAAAAGCACATTGTAACATTGTAAAGTGCTATAGAAATAATGTTTCTTCTTCTTCTTCTTATTATAATACGCCAAGCAGGCTGCAGATATATATATATATTATATATATGTATGTATATATGTATGTATGTATGTATGTATGTATATATATATATATATGTAGGCTATATATATATATATATATATATATATATATATATATATATACACTGTATTCTTGTATTGTATTTAATGTGAAACTGTATGTTGTCTTGCACGCCTACACTTTTCTTAACCAGGTCGCCGTTGCAAATGAGAACATGTTCTCAGCGGCCTACCTGGTTAAATAAAGGTTAAACAAATCAAAAAAATATGAATACGTCATTAATATCAAGGGTCATAGGTTTCTTACTTTCTATACAGCCCACAGCAAAACATGTCTGTCATTAGTAATGCTATTAAGTTGTTAGTAACTTTGCTCCACATGCTGTGCAGCACTTTTCTGGAAGGTCAGCCTATTGGAGCAGTCTCTCTCATAAAGTGAAAAGGTAAAGAGTCAAAGCAAGTGTCCTGCTGGAGGGGGATAAACACCAGCCAGGGAGGTTCTTCCCAACCTGGCAACGCAACATTTGTTTTAATATATGGCTAATACCTGCTCAACAAAGCTTTAGTAAATGGTTTGTTACCATTAATAAAGGAAGTGGCTACAACTCATAAACCCTTTATAACAGGCCAATAATTAGAAAGTGTTACAGAGTTGGGTAAAAGTTCTTAAAACAGCTGGTTCAACTGGAGGAAAGCTGTGCTCAGAAAGTGTTACAAATAATTATGCTGCACAAACATACACAGAGCACATACAGTATTTTTGTTTTTAAAAAGATCATGTCACAAGGTTGCATTGTTAATCTGACAGGGAGCAACATAACTGAGCTACAGAAAACATGCATGCACGCACGCACACACACACACACACACACACACACACACACACACACACACACACACACACACACACACACACACACACACACACAGGTTGATGAAAGGAAGAGAAAATGTAAATAAGGATAATATTAATAGAACAGAATAGAATAAGGATGTATTAATACATGTGCGTCATTAGTGCAGCTCCAGCTGGGCCTCGTGCTGGAGAAAACATCTGGGCCTGTATTTATCAAGCCTCTCAGAATCCCTTCTAGGAATCACACTGACAGTTAACCTACCACTATAAACACTCCTACTTTAGGGTGAGACTCTCAGTGAGTGTAACGTATGAAGCATCCTACACGGACTTTCAGCAAGGAAAAGGACTCCTCCGAAGAGAGGGAGAGAGTGACACAGCTGTATTACGACACACTCACCCGCAAAAGAGAAATGATTATGTATTGTAGTTTTAATGACACTTGCTGTTTAAGATACTAGACAATGGTACACTTCCAAATGCAGAAAATATCAACATTTTATGTGTATGTGAGTTATGTGTACAGGTAAATATGGGTTACTCAGTCAGTTAGTCATAATGATATTTGACACTTGTATTGTAGACTGTATCTAAATAAAAAGCCACTCATATAGTTGAAGAAATGTATACAAATTAAAAATAGCAGGCAACTTCACTTGGCTGCGTGACATATCCTCATATCTATATTAGTGCTGCATCTTGAATATATTGTGCAGTATTGTGCGAGCAGCAGGGATGTTGCAAAGCCTCTGTGCACTGTGAGGAACATGGAGTGTTCTCTTTCACTGTTCAACAACACTCCCTGTTACCTTACAGGTTATTTCTTTAATGTTACCTAATCTTAGGTAACAATATGAACAATATGAAGCAGCTTGTAGAAAATGGAATGAATGTGTGTATTATGGATTACTTTTATTTATTACTGCTGTAAATGTGGTTATTACAGATCCAAATCATCACTGCTCCAAAACTACATTTTCTGTGTTGCTGTGAGTTTGGGAGGACCTCTGTGTCATATTTTGCATTTTGCATGAGGTCAGTCACAAAAATTATATTTTTTAAGTTGTTGACAAAACTGTATCTGTTTATAAGCTCATTATTGAATGTCTCTCCTCCCTCTCCTCCCACAGAGCAGTGACTCCTAAATATCAGCAGAGTCATTTCCACAGTTTAGAAACTTGATAAAAATGGTTTTACTCCTAGTCCCAAAAGTGGGACCAAAGTTGCATCACTCTAAGAATCTTTGGCCAGTTGGGAGTGATTTCCTACTCTGAGATGCTTAATCAAAACAGGCCCTGGTCCCCTCCTGGAGGTCAACACTTTTCTTTCCTAGAGATGCTTATTTTCAACTGTGGCTATCTTACTGAATACC
Organism: Sander lucioperca; assembly: GCF_008315115.2. NCBI lineage: Eukaryota > Metazoa > Chordata > Actinopteri > Perciformes > Percidae > Sander > Sander lucioperca. Next base: position 16,564,909 of record NC_050184.1, read on the forward strand.
CAAACAATGACAGGACCTTATTGGCTACCTACCGGCGAGAGCCCAACGCAGACCTCCGATTGGCTGGAGCAGGGGCAGACATAGGGCCAGACAGCCTCTTGTGCAACCTTCAGCTTGTTCTGTCCTCACTTTGTCTCGCTGTTCTTCAGCTCCACACTGAGAGCCTGGAGGGAAACACAGACATGACCGTGAGTGACCACACACACACGCACGCACGCACGCACACGCACACACACACACACACACACACACACACACACACACACACACACACACAAATCAGGGATGGGTTTTGCTGACAGCCTCTGCGTTCGGATCTGGATGCCTCAGCATGCAGCATGGTGCTGCTGACCCAAGCTGACACTTAGCTGGCTAAGACTGGACACGCAGCCAATCACTTCCTAGTCATGTCGGAGGCTTAACCAATCATCACTCATCTGTCTCATCTCAGGCTGAATATCGGTTAGAGTGGCAGAAGTGAGCAAAGGGAACTAAAATTTGCATCTGCATGTGAGGACAGGTATCTGTGTGTGTTAAGTCTGTTCATGTGTGTGTTGATTGATAATTGAAAATTGGTTTCTGCCACAGCCGTGGTATTCATGGTATATGCAATGAAATCCTGCCAGCATCTGAGATAGAGAGGCACGTTGAGAGTGAGAATCAGAGAGACATAATGAAAAAGCAAATGGAAGGAAAAAGAAGAGGATTACTCGGATCAATAATACATCATACACAACTTAGTGGGCTCTTGAGTACCAGGTGTAGGAGCCACATATTGTATGTTGTTTATGGTCTAATTTATATCATTTATTGATTATTATATTGTATATTGTTTGAGTGGAAGTGATAACATATTTGTTTGCTTCACCTGTTCACCTGGGTTTTTTGGGCTTTGGCAGAGAGGGGGTGAGCCTGGGAGCGAACACTTATTGACCGCCGCACTAACGCATTTATTTCGACTCACACAGTAACTTTACATTTGGTAACTGCAGTGCTAGTTGTATTTTACGTGTGGAGGAATAAATCATTGCAATACAATCTCGAGCGCGTCACAGTGTGTTTATGCATCTCTGTGTTTAGTCCCTCGCGGCAGCACTTTGTGGGACTGCTTACAGCCGCAACACCAGGTTTGTGTATGTGTGTAACTGCCAGGCACCCGCTGTAAGTCACCTTCCTGCTGTAACACCTCTAAATGCTGTGTTGTCTCTGTGCCAACCATGACTGACACAATAAACCTCTCTCCCACTACAATCAGTGAATGAGGACAGGTGGATTAATGGGAATATAGCCTTATATTCTCATCTTTCTGCTGCGTCACTTAAACAGTTATTAATTCAAATGATGTTAATATAAAGCTACTTTCCGTATAACTTTATCCATATCTGAGCTCTTTAATGTATCTAGCTTTCTTCCTCTGTTCTCTTTCATTTCATGTTTTTAACAGGATTGCGTTACCTGTTTGCCCTAATTGGCTGAGCTGCCCCGCTGGAGAAAGAGCCTATATAAAATGTTCTTTCTTTTTTGCTGTTGTGGCTGCATCATTTCGATAAGCCGATCATTAGTAAAGTTAAATCAAATTAAATTGCCATAGTCAAATACGGGAATAAGCTATTTTCACCTATTTAACCAATGTGTTCACCATCCCAAAAACAACCCAGGGAGTATCTGAAAGTCTACACTGCCAACTTCTACTTACAAGAAATATACCAATGTATTTTAAAACTACAACTCCCACTAGAGCTGCACCATAGAACATGATACAAAGACGGTATACTTGTAGTTCTTCCGGGGTGGCAGAATGTACCGGTATGTATTTGTAGCCCTGGAAAAATGAGTCCAGGGGTACGTATATCAGTGAGACCAGGTTGAAGGGGGTCCTAGTTGTTCATTAAGAAGCCCAAGACCCCTAGCCTAGAAATCTAGACGCACCCTAGCGGCAGCAAATGTAATTTGCAGCCAGGGTGAGTCTAGCAACTCTCCATTGGCTTGCGAGCTGGAAAAACCAAACTTCAGTAAGGCCAATCACATCGTGTATAGAGTTGGTGGGCGGGCTTAACATAATGACAGCAGAGTTGCGACGGTTCCACGTGAATTCCCTGGTACTTGAACAAAGAACGGCACTGAAGTCATTCTTAAAAAAGGAAGATGTGTTCGGAGTTTTGCCGACCGGATAATCTATCAACTAGCATTGCTCTGCCTGGTTGTAGCACTATCCCATTGCGTGCAGAGGGAATTTGAAAGACAACCGTTTATCCAGCCCCTCGGATTGAGCCCTGCCAATGGTGAGTTCCCAGACCCAACATCTTGATGTGGGTCTGGCTTGTCAGGCTACAAGACCCCCAGAGACACTTCCCTATTTTGCACACTGTTTCAAAGCCTGACGCTGGTGAGAACACACACACACACACACACACACACACACACACACACACACACACACACACACACACACACACACCTGTGGTCTCATTTCTCATGATTGCCTTCTATATTTAGATCCATTTTCAAAATGATTAAAGGTCTAGGCACTGCTATTTGATTACTGTACTAATATTAAAGTCCACATCGGACTCAGTCTAGACTCACTATGAACAATCCGAGTAGTTATAGTTCAGAAACATTATCGGTCCCAGACCAGTGTCAGCACCAGTCAGCAATTATTTTAGGACTGTTCACTTGGGGAGCAACAAAGGTCAATATGTTTTTATTTATTTATTTAGTTTTCATTTAAGAATGAATTTAAGTTATACAACTGTTTGTTTCAGGATTTACTTAGTAAGTATGTTATGTATGTTAAACAAGGCTGAAGTCGTGGAATTTATGAATGGGAACAAACCTGCAGCCATTACTTACATTTGATTGGCTGCTGGGACTGTTTAGATCAAAGCCACAGGGAGTATGACGGTTTCATGACGATTGTGAAACAAATGAATACCTTTCACATACGCACACATATGGAAATGCGTACACACACAGACATAGATAGAATTAAATCACGGTCATGCCTATTTTTTACTAGATTAAATGTACAAATGATTAATATGACTTGGAAAAGCAGTGCATACACTTTTATTGTGTAACATAGTTATCATTTGAGTTTTTAAAATGAATTGCGATTTTACAATTGTACTCTACACAGTGTGACATACAGTATGCCCGGCATGTTCTCCAGCTCTGGCTGCTGTCACAACAGATGAAAGCCCATCACAGCACATCATACAGGATTTATTAAGTTAGGCCTGTTATGTAACACCATCCCCAACCACGGACAGCCTGAGTAAGGTAGACACGCAAGCAGCTTCTGTGCTGACAGGAAGGAAACACATAGGTAGAGAAAAGAGATGAGGGGGTGAGAGAGGGGAGAAAGAGGGTTTTGAGGCAGAAAGAAGTGAAGAGACAGAGAGGAAAAAGGAGAGGGAACAGGAGAGGAGACAGAAGAGGAGAGGAGAGGGAACATGAGAGGAAATGGGAGAGGAGAGGAGAGAGCCAATGAGATGAAAGGAGGAGGAGGCATGTGTCAGGGACTTTGTGAAGGTGAGAAAGGAGAGAAAGACAGGTGGAGTAGGAGTAGATGAGGAAAGGATGTTAGCTAGATGAAGACGGACAACGGCTTTTAATCTGGACACACGCAGAACTGTGGAAAGACGGGATTTCTCACACACACACACACACACACACACACACACACACACACACACACGCGCACGCGCGCACACACACACACTGTCTGCAGCAGAGGAGACACTGCGGTTTCTCTTATGAAAGAGTGCGTCCTTGCTGTCTATGATGATATGACCCTGACTAATCTCTGTATAGCTAAAACAACTGTTCTGCACAGTTGGAGCATGTGTGTGTGTGTGTTTGCATCAAAATCCATTTACAGTATATTGAAAGTAGAAAAAACAATGACAGGGTTAAATAGAGAGCACAATACTGGCTGTAGCAAAACATAATGCGAGAAAAGAGTATGATGCTGCCAGAGACACAAAGGTGTAACATAGCTTCCCTCCTCACCGGGACAGAGCAGACTGCAGTGGTAAAGCAACTCACGACGTGCACCCCATAGGTTGGACAGGGTGGGGGAGGGAGGGGTGTGTATCTGTGTGTGGGAAAGTGTGACTCACTCCTTGAATGCTCTGTGCATTCCCATTCGACAAAGAGGCAAATGCTGGCAAAGAGGTTTTACAGCCCTGCAGTCTACAAGACTGAGTCACTACTGTTAAACCAGGAGAGCCATTCAACACTGAGTGTGTATATGTTTGTGTCTTGAGTGTTGTGTCTCATCCAAAAGCCCCTTTGGTCATTCCCAACACTTTCCCTATCTCAACATTGATCAGTGAGAAGCACTGCATCATGTACAAATTAGATTTTCTTTACCTACTGTGTGTATTATCCTTTTATTTTTAGCGTTAACCTTTTTTATTCTTTATTTTAAACCCTTAAGCATTACAATTGTGCAAATAAACAGTAATACTCCTCTGTTTATTAAAAACAGAGATCAGTTACAGATATGAGATGCATCTACTGTATTTGATGCTCTGTGGTTGAAAAATGCTTCTTGTGTTTTAGAAAACAATAAAACACGGGGGCCCGGATAGCTCAGTTGGTAGCGCGGGCGCCCATATATAGGAGGTTTACTCCTCGACACAGTGAGCCTGGGTTCGACTCCGACCTGCGGCCCTTTGCTGCATGTCATTCCTCTCTCTTCCCTTTCATTTCTTCAGCTGTCCTGTCAAAATAAAGACCGAAAATGCCCCAAAAAAATACTCTTTAAAAATAAAACACATGGAACCATACGTATCATATATCTTATGTTCCTCTCTTGGGGGTAAGAAATAATCAGACAATGTAAAATCTGGAAAATGTACAATCTTAACCATCATTCATTCTAATATTGACACCTGTACTTTTCCTACTGTGACATGTCAAAAATGTCTTCTGTGGAAAAAGACCTATTGTGTCCACTACTCACAAGCTTTTCAGCATTTGTGGTAGTGACCGCAGACTCAGCCCAAATGAATATATGTTTAAGGATCTGTTATCAACACTGATAAGAGCAAAGTGTTTTGCTCAGTGTTTAACCAGACTCCTCTTTTTCATTAGCATAATAGCTTTCGGCCAGTGGAAACTCAGATATTATTGTGGCACAGTAACAGTTTAATTGGCATCATTCTAAACACTACATTTTAGTCTCACTACTGGGTTGCACACATGTTTATTTTATAATTCACATTATCAAGTCATACTAATCCCAAAACAGATTAAAATGTGATGGGTTAGGAGGGAGGCCAAAATGTGCAGCGGACAGTAGGATGACAGAAACAGCTGCGAGGAAGGGTCGACTGGTAGTATTTGAACTCCAGCTGCCCACTCAGTCATAACATTTCGGTGAGTTGTGTTTGCATTTGTCAAGCAAGCAAAAACACTGGCTTACAGTAGGCATCATAAAGAACTCATGCTGAAGCACATAAACATACTCACTCCACACACTGGGCCACTCTGTTTGCGTTTGAGCAGCTCATGTGCAATGCATTCTGGTATATGTAGACACTCACATTTAGACAGCCTTCACCGCAAATTGTTAGTGCCACCGAAGTGGCGACACTTCTAATGGAAAACATAAACCACAAGAGCAGACTGGAGAGCAACACAATGAGCAGTTACACTTTCCTTCCAGTCTCTGTTGCTCCATGGACATGCAGGTAGTTCAAGAATGAAAAGTGCATAATTGTAAAAGCAGGGCATCGCTGGAGAAGGGTCAAGCATATACTAACACATTCATCAAATCTCTCCACAGTAAACGCAAGATGGAAATAGCGTTCAGTAAAGAGCACAAACAGTGACTTTTGGTTTTTTTACAGTGTACACAGATCAGGCCAATCCTGCAGAGTCACCCTACTGCTGCAGTGGATGCATACTAGCTTAGCTAAGATCCAGCAGAGCACAGCAATAAAACTACAGCACAGCTCTTACAGGACCATCAATCAGCACTTATCACACAGGGCGAAAGCAAAAAGGGAGAGGCGAACGTAATATCGTTCTACTAAAACTTGAATTTTTCTTGTTTATTTGTTCGATGTTAAGCCCAGCAAAGGGTTTCTTTTACAGTTGTCTTACACCATGGTCTCACAAGATTTGAACACGATTTAGCCCTCATTTGGCTGCAAGTTCTGGGTAGAAAAAAAGGCACACGGCGACTTTAATCAGGTCAAAGGCTCAAAATATCTTACACCATGGATTTGTCATTAGTGAGCCAAGCAGCAGCAATTAAAAGCATGCCAGAGCGCTGCAGCCTTAGTGATCATGCTAATAGTCTGTGTGAACTATTTTTCTCAGAGGCAATACAAGCAAAGAGCATATATAAAACAGGAGATCAATATTCACAATCACGTTAATGCTATGTCGGAGGAGACTGAAGACTACACACAATGTCTTTCGCTCTCTCTGGCTACATTTAGGATGAAGATGCAATGATAGACTATGAAAGTCATTTTTAAAGTTTGAATCCTTTTCTTTGTGTTAAAAATAGTAATATATCCCTGTTATGATATAGCAAACATGTAAGCCAACAGTTGCCTTTTTACACATTCAGCAGCTTTAGCATTTAAAGTTGTGTTTCGGTCCATTGGACAAATAGAAGACCAATATCCACTCTCCTTTTAGCTCTGTTTCGGTCTCTGTATAATACAGTGTTTATCAGAGCTTTTTTGTTGTTGCTGAAAACAGTTGCGGACTGTCAAACCAAAACAATGAGCTCAAAGACACTAAAGTCACACACGTTGAATATTACAACTTTAAGAGAAAAGCTTTTAGTTGCTATAAGCAGTATTTTTATAATAACAATGGATCACATTGCCGGTGTTGTTTTGTTATATACAATACTAAATTATTGCTGTCCCTGTTTCAGAATTTTATGAAATGTCATGAAGTTGCAATTACAGACTCTCCACTCCCACGCTCCACTGAAATCTAACATACGGTCGTCTGCTCTCTCTCCACTTTGAGGATGAGCCACTGCAAGAGTGATGGGACGCCAATCACTTGCGAAGTCATGACAACCAAATGAACAACAGCGTAATAAAGTACAGCATTTTCTCCTCAGGCAGAGTGACAAACAGGAACAAAAGTCCGGGCGGCTGCGGTCCCATGAAAACCGTGCTACTGTAGCTTGAACAAATAATGGTATGGAGCAAGTAATTAGATGAATTTACTGTTTATCAGACAACAAATGAGAAGAATTAGCTAGCTAGCATACGCCGGGGTCCCTCTGCCTCACTGCTAGGAGACAACTTCAGCAGGAGGAGAACGGGTGGCAGCCCCGGAGATGGTTAGCGGCGGTAGCAACTCAAATTCAGCCTGCAGCAAGGGTCACAGCGGGCCGTGGTCAGTGGCAGGGCTGGGTCTAACGGCAGCAACAGAAAGTTTTCTGATTCAGCAAGGAGTCGGGGCGGTCCGGGATTCACAAACTTTCTGTTAACCCTAACCCCTAACCCTAAAGCCACCTACAGAACACTTGATCAGAGGTAAAACCGTGAGGTAGGGCACAGAGCCTCTGCTCCGCAAAGCGCAGCGCAGGTACACGTCATCATTGCTTCTTGCTTTGGTTGCGCCTTGAAAGGTCAGCGGCTTTGAAATAATAATAAAGTTGAAATAATTTGAACTGATTAATTTGAGCACAGCGCTCAGCGGCAATTTCGAGGAGTGCGCCCCAGCTGCCTCCTCCGAGTTATCTCCGCTGCTCTCCCCAAAGGAAAACAATGTCATCATGTGTAGTTTTCTATACCTTTATAGCAACTGTCAGTTCATTGTTTTGGTTTTCTGGCCTCCAACTTCAGTGTTTTGGTTCAGTCTGTTCTAATTAGCCCCAGCAGACAGATGTTTTCAGTGAAAAAGTACACTGTACGCTACCTGCTTAGCGAACAAACAGACAGACACTGTTAGCAACTAGCAATTCAATTCAGTTCAATTCAATTCAATAGCTGGTGAGCATTGGCAGTGGCTGTCTGTCTCTACATGGCTAGAGACAGACAGCCATTCACACTCACAATCCTACAGTGATTAGGGTGACAATGAACCTGCATGTCTTTGGACTAAGGGAGGATAATGCAGCACCTGGAAGAAACTCCACACAGAACGGCCCCATCCAGCGTAAACCACTTAGATGGTTTAAATGGCTTTTAATACAAAGTATTGCTGTGACATGTTCCTATTTCCTCCTGCTTTTATGTAACCTTTTCTGATTTTACTGTATGTTATGTTTTATCATTGTCTAAATTGACTGTATGTTATGTTTTATCAAGCACTTTGGATACCTGCTGGTTGCTGTAAAAGGCTATATAAATAAATGTTGATTGATTGATTGATTATATGGACATGTGGTTTCCTCCCCTGCAGTAACAGCAGCCAACAGAGTTAAATGGTGTGATTAGCACTACAGCCAACAGTTCAGAGGAGACAGATGGCAGAATGAAAAACAACAAGATTTTGCACAAATAAAGATCTGAAATGAACTGTTGCATGTAGTGCTGTGAGATCACTGCTGCAGTGTTACACTATTAGGGATCAATAGTTCTGTGTGTGGCTAGTTATCACAGGAAAAAAAACCAAAATTAAAGATTTTCCCACCATGGGCGCCTCTGAGCAAACACCATGCTGTGAAAACGATTGCCAAGTCACCATGGCAACGGTCAGTCCACCACTTGTGTGGAACGTGAGCAGGAGGAGAGCTGCCATTGGTTGAGAACGCATGAGGAACAGGATGGAGGAGCCTGCAGCTGACAAGATGGCCATGCTGCACAGGACAACAGTGACCTGCTCCAAAGGACAGCACTGGAAACAAGGCCACTTCAAAAAGAAGTTAAAAAAAAACAATGAATACAAGGTGCTTTTTTTGCTTGTAGTAAGTAAATAAATCTGCCAATGGAACAAGTGAAATGCACTTGGTAATATTTTTTTTAAATAAGATATGATCTTCAAACAAGATTATCCATCTTTTACAAATAACAAAGCAGCTTTAAAACCTTATGAGATGTCAAAAAGCTTGTTCCATCTGAGATAGGACTCAAAACAAGATGTTTCCATGACTCTTTTACTTAACAAGATGTTTAAGATGCATTGTGTGGAAACAAGTCCCGATATCTCACTGACATATTACTTGTTAGGTGTTTGTGTCTTGTGTTAAGTGTGATATTTAGACTAGAAATTAGATGAATATACTTGGGAAGATTTGGCTTTTTTGCAGCGAGTCAACAACACAGTGCTTTGTTCCCTCTGCCATCACTACAATAAGCAAGATAGCAATAATGCTCAATGGACTCATGTTCCTGTGAATGCACTGTGTTCCTTGTAGTCTGGCTCAATGGATGTACACTGCTGGGATAAAGCCTGATACCGGCGTGTCTCTCACGTGCTGGATGTCCCTCTCCTCTCACTATCTCCGATATCGGGGCTTAGCGCTGCCCAGGACAGTTATGATTGGTTTAAAGAAATACAAAAACAAGCCAGGGCGTTTTTTGCCCTATCCCAAAATACAATACTGCAGCACTGACACAGCGCTGTGGAGATATGTATGGCAATGCAAGACTACGTTCCTTGTGGCTATGTTTTTGTGATTAATGTTCCTTATTGTTCTTATGTGTTTACAGGCTGTGGAAACAAATCTTTCTATTCATCATCAAAATGATCTATTATAAATAAACTAGAAAATGCATTTCCTGCAGAAAATGTGTGTGAATGCTGAATAGCTAAATTGCTAAAGCTAAACTGGATGAATAGCTTAACCCTTGTGTTGACTTCGGGTCACGTTGGCCCGTTTAAAATTTTTGAAAATATTATATAATATAAAATTATATTATATTATTTATATTATTTATTATATTATATTATTTTATATATTATATAAAATATTATATAAAATATATAATCAGAAAATATTGCATGTAGAAATAAGTGCTGAAAATGTGTAGAAGAAAAATTTAAACATTTAAAACGTTGGAAAAAGCAAAAACAAATTGTGAAAAAAGACGTTACAAATGTCAGAAAAAAAGTGTTTTTTTCAAGGTTGAAGGGAAGACAACACAAGGGTTAAATATGTAAGAAGAAGTTGAAGTAGTGAGAATAGTTGGAAAAGTGGGAATGGTTTTAATAAGTATGAATTTCATTGACAAGTTGAATAACACCACTAATGTGAAAAAGATTCACACAATAAAGGTTCATACGTATGGACGGATTACTGAACAGGCCTACAGGGCCAGGGGCCAAAATGACTACAAGTGACTAAAAAAACATAAGAAAGAGTTACAAAATGATTCCAAAGAGACTTGAAACACTACAAAAAGACGCAAAATGACTACAAAGAGAGAGAAAAAAAATGACTACAAAGTGTCCTTTTCATTCTGGGTGTCTTGCTCCAAGTTTGGAATGGGGTGGGGGGCCTTTTACTTGTCTGTGTCCAGGGGCCCATTGTCTCAAAATCTGTCCATGTTAGTATTTATTTAAGAGTGCCTGCTTGTATGTGGTGCACTTTGCTGTATGCAAATGCTTAACTCTGACAACATTTGAGCATTTTGGGATACATAAGAAGCCAATTATGAAACCATCAGTCAGTATTAGCTCTCAAAATAAAGCATGTGTTTTTGTGCCAAGATCGGACAGAATCTCCAACCAAACTTAGCTCTATATATACACACCATTGATTTCCGAATGTGCGCTGTTCTGTTACATTAAGGCATAGGCTTTTATATTAAAGCTGTGGAAGAGAAGTGGTAGTAAATTCAATGAACACTGAGCTAACTCCATAGAGCCTCCTGGAAATTGGATAAACCGTTAATATTATTACAGTAATTCAGTGGCAACATATAAAAAGGAGCTGTGCCTCTGTTATCTGTCAGGTGGGACCTGCGTTCCTGAAAAACAGAAATGCTGCAAGGTCAAACTGCAGTCCGACTTCCCTGCTACAAACATGGATGTCACTTACTTTGGGTTTAAGAAACAGTGAGCAGTTTCTGCATGCAGAGCCAGGGAAGCAGTCAGGGACGTTTCCATTCACCATGAAAAGTCAGATTTAATATCTAGTAGGCTATATCCTGTAATGACGCTGACACCGGTGCACAACATGGAACTGACGCCCAAAGGCCCTTGGGACATATGGGCGCACAGGATGACAAGACGCGCAAACATCTGCCGGAGCGCACTGCGCAGCAGCATCCCTCCACCAGCTGCACCAAAATAAACATACACAGCTGAAAATAGCTTGAGCCTTGCGGAATACGCCCGGCTCCAAAACAAAACACAACAACACCAACAAGCTCCATACATTCCCTGCACGGCTACTCTATTCTTAGATTATTTCTATTCTATTTCCTTGATGCACAAACAACGCTCCAGCTCTTCACTTGCCAGGCTCCGCAAAATGACAGCTCTGTCGCGGCTAACGGCACTGAGGAGTTCAATGACAAGACTATTAGGCCTCGCTTACCTGTGCCCCCTTTCCCGTAACGCTGTTAGTCCTTTCGTGGTTCCATCACCTCCGGTGTCATCGTTTCCCTGCGGTTCTCCGTTGCATGGAGCGGTGATCCTGGCTCACACACCCGGGGAGAGGGGAGGAGAGGAGAGGAGAGGAGAGGAGAGGAGAGGAGAGGAGAGGAGAGGGGTGCGCTGGATGGCTGACGCGTGAGGACGCAAGGGTATATGGATGGAGGCATATGCGTCACGTTACGTCGTCTTTTATTTATTTATTTATTTTTAAAGGGAAACACACCGTAGTGAAGTTAGTTTTGAGTTGGATACTCGACAGGCATTCTTTCCGGACCCAGCGGCGTCTTCAGTTTCCCCCAGGGACGGACTGACAATCTGTGCGTTCGGGAAAAGTCCAGAACGGTCGGCACAAAAAAAGTCTAATAAAGCGACATTAACAGCCAACAGCAAGGGGCGCTAATACGATCACTTATATGCTACGTGTAAAAAAAAAAACTGAGGAAGAAGAGTAGGCCTACATCATTAGACACAGCTAGTAGAAAACGTAAGGAGAAAGGTGGATGGAAAAAATTCAGAGAAAAGAGGGCCAAGTCTCTCGAGACTGATGCAGCAAAATGCAAAAAAAAAAGCTCACAGAGCAAGAGGCTTTATAATAGGCTGCCTTCATCCCTATCTTAGCGAATTGCAGTCAGCTATCAACATGGGTGTGCATAATGATTATGAAAATGATCGTGCCATTTAGTGCTGTCATGAACTTAATGAGCTCGCTTTTGCTGCTACGATGAAGACTATGGTATTGAATTAAACGGGAAAACATCAGACATGCATTGGTACCACTCTAAACGTGCCAACAAACAGGGAAGGGGGCTAAATAATTCACCAAATTTAACCAAAAGTTTAACCAAAAAAATCCTAGCTTGCACTTTCTGTCTGTCTTCCATCAGAGTGCAGTTTTTTCTTGTCTTTCATATTTACGTTTACTATTGTGGAACTGGCAAAGACCTGGTGGTTGTTTGTGAAAGCTTCACAGACAAATTGATAGGGCCTAGTCACTTTCATCATTTCACAGCCTTAATATGAATCAAAAGTGTAATATGACATTGACAAAATATTAAATAGGTTATTCAATGCTTATTCTTTAACACAAAGCAAAACATATACTAATATCATCAACAATAGCGAATAACCTATCTTTAAAATCATTTGTTTATTGAAGGTTGAAGATAGTTGCAGCACAAAAGATGACAGGGGGAGTGCAGAGAAGTGCCAGGATGTCCCAGGATGCTCTACATCACAATATTTCAAATGGCCCAAGTCAGATAGTCACAGCCTGGAACAATTTTTTGCTTACCAAAAGCCTAAAAACCTGTTTTTAGATTAGATGTTTTATAATTACAAGTTTGTGTAATTTAGGGTTTTTGTAGCCAGTGACATTTCATTATTTGTATTTTATTTGCAATGCAGATGTAATGGCATTGTACATTTTTTGTTTTTATTTGAAGGCTGAGGCTTCATTAATAAACACAACCCCAATTATCATCATTGGTTTTGAGATGTGAATACCTTGTCTGATAGGCTACAGTATTGGCCGGATGATGGGCCTATTTGGGAGAAAGTTCCAGTCCGTCCCTGGTTTCACCCAGTGTTAGCAGCAGGAGGACCAGCCCCAGATGTAGTCAGTGGTACCGTATAAACAGAAAAAATATGTTGGTGAATCTTTAGTGAAAAAATCATGATTTTTGATCGATTTTTTTTTTTTACCACCCCTAATTAGAATAATTAAATCCATGGCCAGAAACTCAGTTTGATCAGAAATAATTCTACAGCTTCTTGTGAACTTCTGTCTCCACTGTACAGTGAATAAAAGTCATTTGGATCGGAAATAACATTTTCTTCCACAAGAGGTAAGTAAACAAAACTCATGATGTTACAGCATTAGTTTAAAAAAAATATTCGTTGTTGGAAAATGTATAGGCTGGATACTGGCCCTGGCTTGTTTGACTTTGTCTTACATTACATGTCATTTAGCTGATGCTTTTTTATCCAAAGCGACTTACAATTGCTATATATCAGAGGTCGCACGCCTCTGGAGCAACTAGGGGTTAAGTGTCTTGCTCAGGGACACATTGGTTGATGTATCACAGTGGGAATCAAACCTGGGTCTCCCACACCAAAGGAACGTGTCATATCCACTGCGCCATCACTACCCTCTCTGACAAGCCCATGCAGGCATAAATATTAATTTAAAAAGGCACAGATAATGATGCATTTAGTCTGCAGTTACTATGTCACTGTGTGATGTCATACTCATGCCTGGATGTCTTCTTTTTCTTCTCGATGCTGCTCTCTAGGGAAAATATTACGGACTTAGCATTCTGCCGTGGACATGTGGTGAAATATGTATAAACATGTTAGAAATGAATAAATGACTGCGAGTGATTGGATACAGGCCTATACAAATGATATGAGTAAGACATGGTGTGGTGTATTTCTTGGCTTGTGGGATCCTGCATCCAAATGGATGGCTTGGGGCTTTACTATATCTATTCTATAGTATAGAGATTACATGTACTGTAGATCAAAGATACTGTTCACTTAATTCTTCAATGCCATTGGCTGTAATACTAACTGTTTACCAGCAGAGGTCACTAACACACCACTTTCTCTAAATGGTCTCATCATGTCCACTTTATCAACTCGGAGACATTTTTTAATCAGTGTCAAAAGCATAATTCATAAATACTTCATTTAAAACAAGTCCAGAGCTAATCAGTTCAACACTTTTAGGGCCACTTACATATATTCTTTGCAAATATATGGAAAGAGTTAAGCATTTAACATCTGCTTTGCATATAAACAAAATCTAGGTAGCCTGCCGATGTTGCAACTTTAACCTATAGTTAACATTGTCGCTGCATGTTCAACATCCTACACAGTATGCTAGAAGCTATTTATTGATTTTAGTTCAACTTTTAATTCTATCAAACAACACATCTTTTGTAAAGGCTGTTGGATTTAGGTGGACAATGGTGGTGTTATTTTGTGCATTAGAGATTTTCTGTCCAATTAATAACCACAAAAAGTAAATGTTAAACGTGATGAGGTGATTACTCTAAACACAGAAGCAACACAAGGTGCCAACTCTATAACCTTTGTGTTTATCCCACAGCAGACTGGACTCCTGACAAACTGCAACCTTTGACATCATATCACATCAAGGGCGTAACTTTGGGTTCAACATTAGGGGGGGGTAAGATCTCCCCTTTTGAGCACATCAATCACTTCATTTCCTGCATTCTGGTGAATTTTTCTGCAAATTGTTTCAGAGCAAATGTCTTTATTTATGTAAAGGAAATTAACTTATTCAAATATATATATATATATATATATTTTTTTTTTCGGGGGGGGGTTGTTGCACTGGCCAGTTTTGATTTGGGAGAGCACCTTTAACTTTTATTCGTTTATTATTTTCCTTTGTGATGTACTCTGTATTCAATTGTTGTATTATTGTTGTTTTTACCTTGTAAAGCACTTTGGTCAACCCAGTTGTTTTTAAACGTGCTATATGAATAAATTGACATTGACAGTGACGTTATGAAAAAGCACAAATGGGATTGTAATTGTATTAAGACTGGAAAATCTTTCTAAAATAGCCCATTTTGATTTTTAAAAAACACACTTTTTAAATTGACTTTATCTCCTGCTGAGGTATATTGGTTTCTTGATTATTCTGTCGTATGTGGCATTCATCAACACTGTTTTACATCTAAAATGCATTTTGTGGTTATTCATCTCTTTTGTCTGGCATGCCAGTTAAAGGAAAATTTGCTAATACGCATCTATTTCAAACATCATGAACATGACTCCTGCTATAGAGAGGCGAAGTCCCTCCCCTTCCGGTGGACCTCATGGGACCTTAATTCCGAAAAAATATGAGGGAGAGGAAAATAATCTTTTGATCCCGTTTGAATTGAGCCATGGATTACAAATATGATGTTTGTCAATTTAAAAGATAATTTTTCAACCGAAGAAAGTCTCAGTTAGCCGTAGGTTTGTCATATCACCACTTAGTTTTGTGTGAAACCGCTCAGTGAACTACATCTCTCGTCTCACACAATTTACATCACCTAGCTTGATGCTCCACTTGCTCGCTAGCTAGCTAGCATAGCTCTGTTCCACAACACATGTAACGTTATCTTACCAGATGTGTTTTATCCAGTGAAGTGTTTTCAGAAGATAAGCAAAAGAACAAGCAAGGTCCTCTGCTCATTTGAGTAACGTTACATCCCCGGTACGATACACACATACATCGTAGCAGAGCCCGTCTACTAATCGTAGTTTCAGGGATACGTCATCCATGCGACTTTGAAGTGTGTAGTCTTTCTAATTACATATTTTCACAGTCTTCTACTTCAACAATTTAACAATAAACTGACTTTCTTGACATGCGAAATTCTCGATTAAACTGATGAACATCATATGTGTAATTCATGGCTCAATTCTGGAAGTAGAAGGGCGTCACTTGGGCTCTCTGTTGAAAACCCCATAATTGGCAATAAAACATTAAAATGGACTCATTAACAACTCTAAAGCACAAGTGTTTTCATGTTCAATAAAGACAAAGAGGTGGTCTTCATAACGTGACGAAGTCTCACTCATTTTACTGCCTGATTATGCTTTGCTCCTTCCTGTTGTCTTCTTATTACAATTCAGTGGTAGCATCTCTGGTTTTATGGATCACGTTTTCTCTTGGGGGAGGGTCATTGTGCTTTCCAGATGTTTTTCTTTTAGTGTTAAACTATTTGCATGAAGTCTATGTGCAAACTATTTCTACCTCTCATGAGATAATCATGAGAGCCACCGACCCTGTGAAAAGCACATAATGCCCCAGAAGGCAGAGCGCATGTGGAGGCGACGCTGGCCCTGACCAGAGATAAAGACAATATCTCTTTTAACGTGCTATACTCCCTGATTGTTATAAAAATACACTGCTGTGAACAGATAGTCAGTCATTTTTCTGTGCTTACTCTGAAGTGCTGTAAAACTGACTCTGCTGGCAAGTAAAAACGAACTTTGAGAGAACTCCAGTGATTTTTGTCCATTCTTTGATAAATAATGATCCTAACACCACAGCATGAAGTGCTGCTTGGATCATTGGGGAGCATTCTGAGGAGAACAGTTTTTTGTATCATGCAACAAAAACAGTCCTGCATTCTCTGACAAAAAAGTTTTAGATTTCATGCAGCACAGAGGCACTTGCAGCAGCCAAGTGGTAAGAAAAAAGGACAACAGGACTATATAGTATTTGTTCACACCATTGCACATATTATATATATCAATATTATAGCACACCCTGCTCTAAACTGTACAGCCTTCCTTCTTTTTCCTTTCTGAAACAATTATATTGTACATATTTGTTATCTTGTGTATCTACTCTGTATTTATGTTCCTGACTGTAGTAGTACATAGCCTTATTTTTAGTTCCCTCTTTAATGTTTATTGTATGCACCAAAAACACCAAGGTGAATTTCTTGCAAGTAAAAACCTACTTTGATCATAAATATGACTCTGAAATTAACCCTCTCAGGACGAAAGACGCGAGTCCAAGCAATGTTTGACAACACTCCTACTCAAAAAGCTATATTACAAAATTTCATTTTAGACATTTATTTACTATTTCCTTCATATATTACGCTACTTTTGTGAACCCAAGACTTTTGTAAACTTATTTCAAGCACCAAAACAATTAAGTGAAGGTATGTTTTCACAAGAGATTTGAGAAATTTTAAAAAGCGAACATCAACAACTTTTTTCAGCTTTAGGGCCAAATTATCTCCTTATACATTGCTCTGGAACAAATTTGGGCATCACTGTACAGAAAGCTGAGTTTGTTCTGAACATTTTGATATGCAACACACAGGGATCAGGTTAAATGCAAATACCCTTAAAAGGAGAATTCAAGAAGATGTGTAAAAATGCCCTTAGACCAACATCTGCTGCCACTCTGTGTGAACAATTCAAATTAATATATTTTTTAAACATGTTAAAGGTTAAGGATAAGGCCGGTGATATGCTATAGTCGTTATTGTCAACAAATCCCATTAAAGGCTAAAACCAAGTGTCACAGTGCTAACCTGTGCCCTATAAGACAAATCAAACGCTCCAGTCTCTATGTTATTAATTAAATCCATTTTCCTGGTAACTTGCAGAGATGGGGACTCGAGTCGCACCTAAGTCGCACAAACAGTGACTTCAGACTTGACTTGCGACTCGACCCAAAAGACTTCAGGCTTGACTTGGGCTCGAGCTTCGAGACTCGTCAACAACCTGTTTTCATTCAATTATTGCTTTTTAAATCTAAAATTATTCATGTATTTCTATTTTCTTTTATTGACGCATATATGTTGGGGAAACGTATGACGAGCTGCATGTCCCCTGCCCTTTGCCATATTGTGCAACATAACGCATGCGCTATGGCTATGTGCGCTCACTCACATATCAAAAAATGCATTGACGATGGCGACACCAAGTCCTCCCGGAGTTGTGCCTTTTGTCATTAGTTTTGCTTTCAATAACTTGGTAAACAGTGGCAGTAAGTGAACAGCTACATGCAAGGTGTGTGGCACCAAGATAAATGATGCCGGATCAACAACGTCAAACTTCATCAGGCATCTCGAAACGCACCCTGATAGGTCAGTCACTTGTTAATGTGAAAGAGACGTTAAATTTAGCATATATCACAGGTAACAAACTAACCATCGCAAAGTGTTGTGCTAATGCTGGGAACAGGCACATTGTATCTTTATAGTTGTATCCATATGATGTGACAGGTTAATATTTCACCAGGTTGTTGTTAAGCAATACAGAAAGTATCAGTTCTCACATGTTTGCACCATGGTTGGTGTATTAACTTTCAATACAGATGTTTCCCTCAAACTTTGAACATTGAAAAATGTAATGCATAATGAGGTTGGGCTTTACAGCCAGTTAGTAACACAGACAAACATGTATTCTTTGGTGCAGATACCAAAATGTTGAAAAATACAGTTATGAAATTATAACAGAGTTCTTAATTTGTGTTTTTTCAGATTGCATTGCAGTAGACCCCATACAGTTATCCTACAACTGATTTTGATACTGTACTGTATGGATGGTAGCTACAGGACATGCTTTGAATTCATAAGATTTAACAATAGAGTGTTAGGGACAGATCAGATGGCCAGAGACTTGAGACTTGACTTGGACTCGTGGCAAAAGACTTGAGACTTGACGTGAACTTTCCCCTCAAAGACTTGAGACTTGACTTGGACTCAAGCTCAAAGACTTGAGACTCAACTTGGACTTCCAAAAAATAACTTGTGAACATCTCTGGTAACTTGTGGTGTTGTGTGTGATACCGAGGCTCAGAAGCGTGTCGAGTACTTATAGCAGTTTCTGCTGAAGCTTCGTATCGAGGCTCATTTTCAGAGAATCATGTAATCAATGACAAACAAGGCCTCTTGAATACAGGATCGCCTTAAATACTGGAACAAATTAAAACATGTTTATTCTCATCTCTGTCAGTTGGCACTACAGCTCTTGTATTCACCAACCTTCTCTGTCCCTTGTGACTCTTCCCCCAGGCAGGAGAGGTAATATGATAAATGCCTAAACACAAGGAAGACATTCTTCTTCTTCCTTCTCTCCCCACACACACACACTAATGACTTATACATGCACTCTCAATCCCTAGATGCATAAGTACTTGCCAAATGAACTCCCTTTATTTAAAGCTCCTGTTTTGCCCAAACCTACAACATGGTCACTCAAAATACACCCAGAAGTATAAAGACATGCAAGAATCCTTACTGGTTACAGCAGTAGCATAAAGTGTGCAACATAATTTTTTCATCAATACAAGGCATTTCACGTGACCACCCAGCGTCACGTGACGCCAGCTGGCTACGAGCTCCATGACGCCGAGCACCAGTTGCTAGTTATTTAAGCCGCTACAGAGCTTCACGACGCGGGCTAATGGACCTCCGTCACAGCTCGGTCGTATCAGCAGCAGTTAGTAGATGTGTTTAGCCAAAAATGGGTGACTTTGAGCCGGATACAGAGCTGCTCGCTTCGGCGGATATTACGGTCAAATTTAGTCCACAAAATACAAGTGTTTTGCCGCGCCGAAAGTTAAGATTAGGCACCAAAAAGGCTAGTTACGATCAGGAAAAAGATCATGGTTTGCATTAAAACACTCCCGAGGAACACACATTTCCTGGGTGAAGACTTTAGATTTCCTTGGGAAGCGAACTCTGCTCTCGTTCTTATACAGCGGCCGTCAATGTGGTGCAAACAGCAAAAAAAAAACGTGAAATGCTTACGAATTACAGAGCTTAACTTTTCGTCCGACTCTGTCACAGCTCGTATCAGCGGCAGTTAGTAGAGGCGTGTAGCCACTACAGAGCTCTGCAACGCTGGCTAGCGTGACCGTGCTCCGCATGGTGCTCTGTTGTATCAGCAGTAGTTGGGGGTTCAGTTAACCCGAGAATAGGTGACTTTGAGCCGGGTACTGAGCGCCAGCGAGCTGCCTGTCGTTTCGGCGGACATTACGGTTAAGTTTAGGACACAAAACGACTAGTTAAGTTTAGGAAAATGATTTTGATTTGGATTAAAACACTCCCAAGAAACACACATTTTTGGTCTTTTGTTCTCCCGGGACGCGAACTCCGCTCCTTGGCTTGAATGTCTTGTGTTTAAACACACACCCATTTACTTTTCGTAGCTTTTTGAACAAATGGTTCATGAGAACAGGCTAATCAATATTAACAACAATATTTGCGTTTATGATTTGGCTGCTCTCATTTAGTTTTGCCAGTAAGTGTCAGAAGTGAAATCTGTGCTGATAAAAAAGGCTTTGACTAATTCATCTTTTGGCAAGACTAGAGCCTCTTAGCTGCAAGTTTCTGTAGCTCTAATGGGAGCGATGAAAACAGAGCATCTGCACTTGTTGTCACTGTCCCTATCTCAGATTCATTAAGAATTTTGTCTTGGGAAAAATCCCAGCATCATTGCACCTGGTGCCTGTCACTTAAAGTTTTACTACATTAATAATATTTATGCAGCTTCTTGCAACAGTCTTTCAAATTCAAAACATCCAAAATTGGAACTTCGCCTCACAGCACATGCACCATACTATACGCCATACATGGCTTTACTCAAAGTCTTGATTAATGTATCATATAGTGGCATTTTATTGTGGAAAAACACCCTTAAGTTTTGTAACGAATTCAAAAACATTTACTTAGTAAAAGTACATACCTTAATCATTCAAAGTTTTTAATGTGTGTTAACACCATACTAGGGTGACCAGATTTCCCGGAACTAAAACCGGGACACTTTGCACGTGACCGTAGTGCTCGTGCACGCACACGCTTTTTAACGTGAGCATGTGCCAGCCCAGGTCAGACACAGACACAGACAGATTAGACACAATTTTGCCAACAGCACACGTAGGCCTACTGCTCACAACATAATGGGGTATCACAGTTAATATTTATGAATTTTCTTGGTATGTAGCCTACATTATCTAAGAAATAATATCAAAAGACATTGAGTGAGTTTCGTGTGGGACCAACTTTATTTTTCAGAATTAAAGCATTCTTTTGGAAAATGCACCCACTGAACTTGTGAAAAACTTTGTGAAAAGATATTTTTCATTGCATGGCACTAAACAAATTATTTGGAACTGCTGCCACAGGCTTGAACTAAAGTTATGGTAACACTTTACGGTAAGGGTACATGAATTATGAATTCATGCATGAATTAAGCTAATTTATGATTTGTGCATTACTTCAATCCTTTATATCTTATGAATCATAAGGAATTGGCATGAGTTCATAGCCTCTCATTCATGACCTCACGCATGAACAACACATCAACTAAAGCATTAGGTAAGGTGGGTCCATCATTATGCACAAGTTGTGTTCAAATCAGAATTTGCACAGTGATGACCACATTTTTTACGATTGACTGACACACACACACACACACACACACACACACACACACACACATTGTTAAAATCATACGCTGGACGCTTTATTAGTCTTTCTACATGGGTTTAGTTAATGATCGTCCGACAATAGACTGTTTAAAGAGAATCCAACGCAGTCAGTCCTCATAAAACACACCAGCTTACTTCATGGAAACCAATAAGGGCAAAACAGCATCACCGACCTGTTTTTTAACCGAATATTCTCTGTCTAGCTCAGCACCATTACAACAGATAGACCCAGGTTTTCCTACACAGTGTCTATTAACTTCCTCAAATCCACTTCCTTAGTCCTAAGGGCCTTAAGGGGCTACCTAAGGGGAACTGAGCTGAAAGCATGTTACCGTGTCGTTCACTACTGAGCCTGTTTGTAACTGGCGGGCTACCGACAGCGTGATCCTCACCCGTTTAACTGACTTTGACAGTATAGATAGTCCGCGACTGTCCTGCTTTTATTACAGACATGTGAACTAACCACAGACAACACTCTGTTGAAAACTAGTTAACAAGCAAAGAGTTTGAGACATCATACAAGATACTGAAGCTATAGGCGTCGATTTCGGTGGGGACGGTGGGTACCTACAATACCTACCAGATTTCGTCATGAGTCATTTTGTACCCACCACTTTTTTTGAAAACCTCGAGCTCAATTTAGTTAAAAAAAAAAAATCCATAACACATAGGCCTATAATTCTTGAGCGACAGATGCCAAAAAATCCACAACAATCTCTATCCCCACAGAGCAGACACAGCCGCTCTGCTGCTGCGCTGGCTACATGCTTCTCTGTTCACAACACTGCCTGTCGGGCCATTCTGCTTAACGTGAAAAAAAGCTTAATGTGGTTTAATGTACCTAAACAACGAGCCATCATCTTGTAATGAACACTTAAGCCTGTCAAAAGTACTAAACCGAAATCCAACGATTATAGAAGTTATCTCACATTAGCGTTGTCTTCTTCATTGGCGCCTATGGCGAGGAAAAAGTTTGTACCTAAACAATGATCAACGTGTAGCCGGGTGGTGAATTGGTTGTAACAACCCCATCACATTTATTTCTGGTTTGTTTCGGTATGTATTTTGTGTTCTAAAAATGAAAGAAATGTGCATATGTTTGTTTGTTTGCTGGCAGAGGGTACATTTTAGGTAGTTATCCCAGCCACTAAGTGGTGGTGCAACCCGTTGTCATTCCGAACTCGTAAAATAAGGACGTTTGGACAGTGGCTGTCAGCGTCTGATGTGACGAAAAAGGCGTCTTTCAGCGTATTTGTGTAACGCCCTGGGGAGAGCAGCAGTTAGATAGGATTTAGCGAGTAGTATGTAAGGGCGAATTTCCATGCAAGGAGGTTGGTTGGGGTGGTGGATGGGTCAAACAAACACAGGACTTTCACCCAGGAGAGCGGGGTTTGCATCCCGCTTGTCACGCTTGCTATAGTCGCTTTTTATTTTCCTCCCGCGTGTCACAGAACCGTACGCCCACCCACGACTCTTTCCTAAACATAACCATCCAGTTCGTCCCGCGTGTCAAGGAACCGTAAGCCCACCCACGACCTTTTCCTTAACATAACTGCGTCAAAAGGGACGGCAATAGTCCCGACCAAGCGCGTTTACTTATAGTGCTAAAGGAGACTTTTAGCGTCAATAAGAACGACAAAGGCACCTGACCAAGCGTCCGTATTTTACGAGATGAGTGTGAGAACCTGTTGGGCGGTGTCACACGCGTTGCGCGGTGCCTCTTGGTCGCTCTCTTTTTCTTTTGGGGCCGATCAGGGAAACAGCACTGTGGAGAATCCTGTGTACATCGTGTGAAATAAATAGATAAATATTGCATAACTGGTTAAAAACATGTATGTACAAAAAGGTTAAAATGGTATCTGTGTTCATCTTTTAACTGGATGATGTGTTATAGATGAGATTGACTTTGGATGGATGTCGATGTATCTCATGTGTAGCGGCCGACGCCAGTGTTTCCATGTGTTAGCAAGACAGAGTAACAAGTGTGTGAAGTTGTGCGCTCCCTGGTGAAGCCCGTTTATTTTCGGAGTCTGTATTCTGTGAAATGTAAGTGGTTTCTAAGTCAAACTGTACATTTAAGAATCAACTGGAGTTTATTGTGAAGGTATATTTATATTGTTTTATTTTGTTTTCTATGTCAGTGTTCTAAGCCCACTGCCGTATGTTTGGATCATTTTGTTTTAATAATTTTGGTTTTGGCCTTTTTGTCAAATTGAAAGTACTGCAAATATTACAGAAATAAACAAACCCCGACAAAGTTATTGTGTTCTATGTGGGTCTAAGTTCAGCAGGCTACAAACGATTACCAAATGTCTCTCTCATATTGCTCCTCATAACCACTGAAAACTGTCAAAAAAAATCAAACCAGAAATATGGTGATGATTGATCGTTGTTTAGGTACATTAAACCACGTTAAGCTTTTTCATGTTAGGACTTATAAACCCCATGAGAACCGTGTGGAGTCAACCCACAGCCGCTCCGCTGCCCTGCTGAAAATGTGAAGCAGAAACACTTAATGTCAGATGACGTCCATAATAATAGGACTTTTTTTCTTTTTTTTCCAGTGGTTATGAGGAGCAATATGAGAGAGAAATTTGGTAATTAAAATAATTAATTTTACATAATTTGGGGAGCTAAATTATGTAAAAAATGTTTTTTCAAAAATTAAATCATGTCTGAAAATGTACATTAATACGAATCCAACATATTAAAATAAAAGACAAATTGGCCTATTTGTAAAAAAAAAAAAAAAAAAAAGATAAAGCAGAAGATAAACTTACTATAGTTAACGTAGCCACTATGGTAGCTATACAGTTTAGCTTAAGGATTCACTGTGCCTTTCACGTGATGTATAAATATATACAAATAAATAATATATTATTATCCATTCATTTTCATCTATCCGGCCCAGTTTATCATGCAACTTAATTTTATACTATATATGTAGGGGGTCCCTACGCCGCCTCTCTTTCAGCTAAGGGGTCCTTAGCCTAAAAAACGTTGAAGACCCCTGATCTAGAAGACAAGCCATCTATTGGGTCTAGACCCACAAAAGAAACAAAAAACACAGAAACAGTCTGAGGTTAAATACTACAGTGAGGCCGAGAGGACCCTATATATTGAAGAAGGGACCGTCCATCCTCTCCCATTTTATCTTCTAGGTTTGATAAGATGTCAGTGCATCAGTGTATGGGTGTGTGCATTCAAGCTGGAGCATCTGACAATTCCAAGGTTTCTCTTTATCCTTGCACACCTTTTAGATGCATCTGCAATGTGATGGCAGGATTCAATTTCACGGCTGATGTGTTGGATAAGAGTCTGAGGAACAATTCTGTGATCGTACCTCTGTGTATGGGGTTAAAGGGGCTATTGAAGGTGTAATGGAAACAGTGAAACCATTACAACAGATAGACCCAGGTTTTCCTACACAGTGTCTCTTAACTTCCTCAAATCCACTTCCATAGTCCTAACGGCCTTAAGGTGCTACCTAAGGGAACTGAGCTGGCAGCATGAAAGCAACAAGAAGGTCTAGATTCTTTACTTCCAACCATTTTCTAAATGTTTTCTACTTCTCACTGGCTTTGTTGTTGCTGAAATAACATCAGAATACCACTTATATTTATTCTGTTAAATGACTTAGAGAAATTAATTTACAAAGATCAGATGTACACTGATCTACACACGAACAATAGCAAGTGGTTTTAAGCATTTATATGTAATTATATTAAATATAAATATTTATATAATTCTTTGGACTACTAAATCAATTCATGGGTAAAGTATAAATAAGTCCTCTTTACTTTAACATGGACAATATATTTCAATTTGTTGCCTGTTTAGTTTCTCTCTTTTACCCAGAATGTTGTGTGTTATTGGGAAAGGGATGGTATTTTATAAAAAAAGAAAAAATAAATAAAATGAAAAGAAGAAATTGTTCGGTTCATTTAAAATGAACAAAGACTTCATTTCTGCACCATGCCAACATGCTCTGCTCAAACAGCCTGGTGCAGAACGAGGTACAGACGCTACAATGTGCATGCCTCTCTTAATGGAGTATTGGTATATGTGGCATTATTGGCTGTTACTAAGGTTATGTTTTGGGATTTCCATTAGATTAGCATTTAAATTGCTTTTTACAGGACATTTGTGAAAATTCTGTAAAGGTTTTGATGTAGCCTAAACGAAAAAAGTAAGAATAAAAGTGAGAAATATTTATACTGGAGGGGCGCATTATGTACATCAGTATGGCTGCAATAATGAGAACAATTACAACGTATCAGTGGAATGCAGGTGTATAACACTGGCGGAGCTTTCGTGGGATTAAGAAAACGAGCTGCTAATTAAAGTAGGTATAAACATAAAACCACAACGCTGCGGATGAGGGTCTGGCTAGTCCACACATCATTCCGGGATGGGAGAAAAACGTCCTCTTGTTTATTGGCAATTCTTTAAACCAATCACAATTGTCATGGGGGAGCGGCGCTGCAAAATAGCCTCGGGAAGGAACTTATTTTGGTGGAACAAGCTGCCTGTCGTTTCGGCGGACATTACGGTTAAGTTTAGGACACAAAACGACTAGTTAAGTTTAGATTGGACAGATAGTAGCTAGCTGTCTGGATTTACCCTGCAGAGATCTGAGGAGCAGTTAACCATAGTCCTCATAAATCCACCGTTTTGAGTTTAAAATGCCAACGCAAAGAAAGAGGAAGGAAACGAACATCAGCGAAAAGGCATGCATCTGGCTGAAATTCCTGCGGCACCGGAGCAATTCCGGAAGTGGAACGTCGAGGATATAGACTAGTTTGTACAAAAAGAGGCTGTAGGGAAAATTCATGATTTCAGTTCTAAAAGTAAAAAAAAAGGCAAGTCAGTCGACTGATGTCCTTTACAGACCATATTTAGTTTATTGCATTTCAAAAATCTTCTGAAATAAAGCCCCAATTCCAAAAAGCTTGGTAATCTTTTGGCTTCAAAACAGACACATTCATCTCAGTTGTGTAGTCTGAGGTTAAGCCGCTAGCAGAAACCCTCTGTCATCGTGTTTGCAATGTCATTTTTCCATGTGGCAGTCTCTGCTGGAAACAATTACTTTGTAATACAAACAAGCACCAAGAAAGAATGGGTGCAAGTTCAGTGCACTGTGCAAACATCCAGATGGCCTATGAGTTGCTGGTCTTTAGTTCCAATAAATATAGTTGGTATGTATTGACTGACCCCTTTCTCTGTGCATGCAATGTGTCCTCCTCAGTCAATGTTTACAGAGAGAGAGGGAGAGAGAGTGAGAGGGAGAGAGATTGGGAGGGAGAGAATGTGTGTGAACGTGATGTAGCAAAGAATACCAAATCCTGCGTATTGTCGGAACACATTACATTTGTATTGAACGGGTGTTAAATGCTGTGACGCACAACTTCAATCGCAAATATCTTTTTTAACATGAGGACATTTCTTTTCAAAAATTGGGATGGTAAAACAATATCCTACGGGATTTTTGCATCTTTGAGTATTTAAGTCCAAATTGGTATTTTATGAATGAAAAGAATAAACGTGTACATTACTCAGATGGAGAGCAACTAAAACAAGAACGATGAAGAGGATTAGATACAGGCCTTTTCCACAGCATGCATTGACATCAGGACTTCACCTGAAGAGCAACCTATTCCAAAGATATAACGGAGGGGGGGGGGTTAGGCTGATGAGACAAACTTTTGGTGACGTTGCTGGCCTTCAGTCTCGTCATCCCGGGCAGGAGAGAGCTGTTTTTGTCGTCTTCATCTGCGCTTCCATTTTATCAGTGAGAGAGGCCGACAAGGGTGTGATGTTTAATGATTTGTCAGGGTGCATCATCTTAGGTCTGGTTGATGGGTGTTGCCGGCTGAACTAGATAAAGATTTTCTGTCAGTACTTTAACTCTGCTTGGGTGGATGCCGCAAAAAGAACACCTATGTCGCCAGAACAAATTGAAGTGCTCTGAAGGCTGTTCTCATGAAACATTCGTACATACGAAAAGTAATGCACTGCAATTCGTATGTAGTCCACATATTTTTGCTGTATACACCACATTGACTGCTGCTGTGTAAGAACGCTGTGGAACGCGTAGGGAGGAGGTCAGGGTGAATGGGTGGGTCATAAAACCCAGCGCTTTCAAGCTGGGGAGCGGAGTTCGCTTTCCGGCTAAAACAAAAACCTTTCATCCAGGAAACGTGTGTTTGTTCCTCTGGAGTGTTTTAATCTAAACCACGACCTTTTTCCTAAACTTAACTAGTCGTTTTGGTGCTTAAACATATAACTGTTGTCGCCGCATGACGCTTACTTTTTGTCAGCTAAACTCAACTGCCACGGCCCCTGAAAGGACCGTCATCCAGTGGCGGCGCCAGCGATGTTCTTTTGCTGGTGCTTTGGGGTTGCTGGACGTTTCAGTGAGGGTGTTCTGAAATGTAACGTTACACACACTCGGGCAGATGCCCACCCATCTCCGCCGCGGTTTACTAAGCGAGCGAACGAGAGAGATTGATTTAAAGTTGCCGATACAACAGCACCATAGAACTCTGATTAGCCCACCAAACATATTTCAAATCCCAGCCAACAAGCCGGGTTCAAACAATCATTACTGCAGCTCTCATACAGTGGCTCAGAAGATTAATGCAGCAGGCCAAATACACCACCCATAGCCAAGCACACACATAAACACACACGCTCATGTATCCTCACACAGTTTTCACACTTGCACGTATGGTCAAAATAATGTATGGAGGAAATATTTATTCATAATTCAAATTGAAAGTCCAAAGAGAAATTGAAAGTCCAAAGAGAAAACGAAGCGAGATCAAATTAAAAATATTATTATTTTTTAAAATTTTCCATTGATCAAATTAAAAATATTATTATTTTTTTTTTAATTTTCCATTTGGCTTTTCCATTTGGATTTAATATTTGGCTTTTGAATTTAAATTTAACATTGGCTTTTCCATTTGGATTTAATATTTGGCTTTTGAATTTAAATTTAACATTGGCTTTTAATTTGGATTTAATATTTGGCTTTTGAATTTCAATTTAACATTGGCTTTTAATTTGGATTTAATATTTGGCTTTTCAATTTCAATTTAACATTGGATTTTCATTTGGATTTAATATTTGGCTTTTGAATTTACATTTAACATTGGCTTTTCATTTGGACTTGACACATGTCAATGTAAATGAGGAGGCGTGGCCCAAAGGCTGGTGGGAGGGTCTGAAACGAAAGGGGTGCAGAGGCACCTTATGAACAGCAGGGGGAGCTGACTGCTGGGGAGCACACTGTTGAGGAGCATCTGTCTGCAGCTTGGCCACCAGGCTGGCTTATCCTCTTATTTCACATGATAGAAACTGATGATGTAGGCTAAACACAAACAACACTTCATGCAACAACAGTGAAGTTTTCATGTAGATACTATAATTGGGCCCGTGTTAGTGAGGACTAGATTGGGACTGTATTTAAAGCTGATTCTGGTTTCCAACTTCGCCCCAGGTGTGTCTGTTTAAAACACGGACGGAGACAACTTCTCTCTTCTGATGTTTTATTTAATTAAGCAACAGTACAAACATGGGTGTGGGTAGCTCTGCTACGTGTGTTTGTGTGTTGTCAGATCTCGAGGACACACACACACACACACACACACACACACAATCTCAACCGGGTTGTCATCGTCTGAACTGCGACCTCGACCTCTCCTTTTTCTTTCTCTCACTTTTTTCTCTGGGTGGTGCGCAGTGTGAGGTGCGTGTCCGCGCTATTCTCCGACACGTACTCACAACAATCACTCCTGATTGACGACCTTTTGTACAGCCTGTGTACTTTTTCGTTCATTTGATTTCCGATTTTGAAACGATATCCAAATTTGAAAAATGGGTCATTTTAAACCTTGTTAATATTGATGACAATGTGTTCAAACATAAAACGAGCCATATTTCAGGAAATAAACTTGTCCATGATTCTATTGAGAGACTTCCAGCTGACAGCGGTGTCTGTGAGCATCACCGGCCGGCCAGCAGGGAGGCGATCCCGGCCGCCACCTGCTGGCTGTCCCGTCAGACTGAAGCTTCTGACAACATCGGAGAAAATGTGCAGTTGGCCATCAATGTTTGTAAAACTGCCCATATTCAAACTCTACACAGTTAATTGCTCGCATAAAAAAGTCTCAATAGTGAATTTAGTGGTGAAATAGCAGACAAAAATTGTAAGAAGTTTCCAGTTGTTTGCTGCTGCTGCTACGGCAAACTCCCGATCTAGATTATAGAATCGATTGCTTTTTTATAATTTCCATCTGCTATTTCACACACGTTTTCCGTTTGAACAAATTGTCATCGATATTAACAAGGTTTAAAATGACCCATTTTTCAAATTTGGATATTGTTTCAAAATCGGAAATCAAATGAACGAAAAAGTAGCCTACACGGGCTGTACAAAAGGCCGTCAATCAGGAGTGATTGTTGTGAGTACGTGTTGGAGAATAGCGCGGACACGCACCTCACACTGCACGCATCACCCGGAGAAAAAAGTGAGAGAAAGAAAAAGGAGAGGGCAAGGTCGCAGTTCAGACGATGACTACCCGGTTGAGATTGTGTGTGTGTGTGTGTGTGTGTGTGTGTCCTCGAGATCTGACAACACACAAACACACGTAGCAGAGCTACCCACACCCATGTTTGTACTGTTGCTTAATTAAATAAAACATCAGAAGAGAGAAGTTGTCTCCGTCCGTGTTTTAAACAGACACACCTGGGGCGAAGATGGAAACCAAAATCAGCTTTAAATACAGTCCTAATCTAGTCCTCACTAACACGGGCCCAATTATAGTATCTACATGAAAACTTCACTGTTGTTGCATGAAATGTGTTTTGTGTTTAGCCTACATCATCAGTTTCTATCATGTGAAATAAGAGGATAAGCCAGCCTGGTGGCCAAGCTGCAGACAGATGCTCCTCAACAGTGTGCTCCCCAGCAGTCAGCTCCCCCTGCTGTTCATAAGGTGCCTCTGCACCCCTTTCGTTTCAGACCCTCCCACCAGCCTTTGGGCCACGCCTCCTCATTTACATTGACATGTGTCAAGTCCAAATGTAAATTCAAAAGCCAAATATTAAATCCAAATGAAAATCCAATGTTAAATTGAAATCGAAAAGCCAAATATTAAATCCAAATTAAAAGCCAATGTTAAATTGAAATTCAAAAGCCAAATATTAAATCCAAATTAAAAGCCAATGTTAAATTTAAATTCAAAAGCCAAATATTAAATCCAAATGGAAAAGCCAATGTTAAATTTAAATTCAAAAGCCAAATATTAAATCCAAATAGAAAAGCCAAATGGAAAATTAAAAAAAAATAATAATATTTTTAATTTGATCAATGGAAAATTTAAAAAAATAATAATATTTTTAATTTGATCTCGCTTCGTTTTCTCTTTGGACTTTCAATTTCTCTTTGGACTTTCAATTTGAATTATGAATAAATATTTCCTCCATATAGTGCACTGTATAAATTTAGATTCGGTGATCCATTTATTCACATTTCTGTAAAACACATGCTCACTGTAATGTTCTTCTACGAGACAGCGATAAGAGTAACATTCTTGCATGGACCCCTATCAGCTGACTCACCCACTGTGGCCTGGCTGTGTGATCCCTTGGTCTAATGTCATGTACAGCAGGGTGACGTTAAGCATCCTCAGCAGCAATCACAGCCGTGGTCAGATCACCTTCCTCTGGCCGCTTTTCTTCGTCCCGGTTGTTGACAAGTTCACCATATCTCTCAGTCTCATTTACAGATTTTGATAAAGTCTCCACACCTTGACGTTTAGGGAGTAAAAAACTATCCATTGCTAGCGTTAGACTCACTTGTCTAATCCTAACAGCTCCAAATATTGAGCTCTTTTTCTTCTTTGTGAATACGTTACTGCGGAAGTAAGGTCAAAAGTTCAATGTGTGCTGCACCCTTTGACCGAATATGATCACCTGTGTTTTTTAGCCTAAAAACAATCGGTTTGTTTTATTAATGTATTTATTCATTTTTCAAATATAAATTATACTATTTACACATCAACAATTTTTTATTTATTTATAAATCAACCACAGCAATTTCTTGGGGGTGCTAAGGGGGTGCTATGGCAATCCTAGGGGTAGCTACAGCACCCCCTAGTCCCTCCCTGGCGCCGCCTCTGCCGTCATCTGGCGGTGACTGTATCCAGCTGAGAATGTGTTGTGCTATAATCAGTGTAAGAGGCTGCTGAACCTGTTGATGTAGGCAGTGGTCCAATTCCAGTTTGTCCAGGCAGTTAAACAGTTCAATGAAATCCTGCTTTGGCACTTCTGACTGCTCTTTGCAAACATCATTGGCCCCACACAGGTAAAAAAAAATATTTATTTTGGCGGGCTTATTTATCAGTTAAGGAACTATCTCTTTTGTCACCAACCATAGCATCTGGAATGCAGCATGTTTTAATTTCCTTTCCGTCTCCACAACTAGTTTGCAACAGCATTGCATTATGGGATGTAGCTGTTGTGAACATGTTACATTCCATTCTGTAAAAACTGAACAAAGCCTCTCTCATCTGT
This sequence comes from Sander lucioperca, assembly GCF_008315115.2. Lineage (NCBI taxonomy): Eukaryota > Metazoa > Chordata > Actinopteri > Perciformes > Percidae > Sander > Sander lucioperca. The sequence goes on from NC_050184.1 coordinate 16,597,007, forward strand.
TTCAATCTTTTCTTACCTATTGTTGCGTAGGGATCTGTATTTTGGCTATTGTGTGTGCCTCCTCCCTCTCTTTTCCAGGTTGATGAGTGATTGCTGAGTAAGTACACCTGTGCTCACTCTGCTCCCTGAATAAAGGAGTTAGAAGACCCCATGATTTTCTGTTTCCAGGTTGCCCACAAGCTTGAAACTACTCTCAAAATGTCTCTTCCAACAGGAGCAGCAGTAACGGCAGACTTTTCTAAAGGCTCTGTGAAGAAGCACATACACACGTCAGTGGGATTACTGTGAAACTAGAGTACAATGACAAAACGAATTAAAGTGGTTCAGCATTGTAAACTTATGATTGCAAATTTGTACTAATGACTCATGAAATGAAACAGTAGCAAATCAACTTTTTTTAATTTATTGTTTATTTTTACACTTACACTTTAACACTTAAACTGTATTTTTTCTATACTGTATTTTTGTATACCTCTTTATTTAAAGAGTGTTTTGTAAGCTGCTAAAATCTGTTGCTGGAAATCTAATTTCCTTGTGGGAGTCAGTCAAGTCTAAGTCTAAGTCTTAGTCTAACACAACCTATTTTCTTTAACAAGCTTTTACTGTTCGGCCTTACAGTGCAATATAATAAATACCTAATATTCCCCTACTGTATAATTATAAATGTTAAATGTACATAATTTAGTTGTGTTTTTAGTAGAAATATTCTTTAAAAATCACCTTAAAGCAACACTATGTAACTTTTCCCGCTTCTGTCCTAGAGCCTGGATCGGGCCGAATTTTTCCGTCCGAACCCGGCCCGAGCCCGACAGAGCCGTGACCGAACCCGGCCCGAGCCCAATAGGCATTATGATATTTATGTCCGAGCCCGACCCGAGCCCGACACAGTTAAAATCTCGTTGTTTTTTTTTCTTATACTAATGACACATGTACGTTTGTTTGTGTGGAAAGCCCGCTTTTATTAAGCAACTGGAAGGCATTCGGAAATGTCAACAGATGAGGCATCAGCACACACGGGGGAACAAGCGCATGTTAATAAGCTGTTTAATTTAAAATGTTCAATGTGTTAACCTTTCCTGCTTGCTTTGATTCCGACCGTGATCAGAAAACCAGGGGAGACTTGTTACCTCCAGGGCCAACGTTATATAACGTCGGGGTTAAAATCCCATTTCTGGTGAGCAGATGAATGAACTTGGTTTTCAGTCTGGGGTTTATCTCGGACACCGCACACACTGTGTACAAAACTTAAACTTATTCCACCAACTCTGCTCCGGTCGCATCTACACGTCTGCTTCCTCTTTTCTCTATCTCTCTTCTGCCCACTTTACACACACACATTGAGCTCTCTTAAAGGAGCCGCAGCACCATTTTACAACAAATGCCTTATCGCGCTGATGTGACAGAGCCCGACCCGAACCCGACCATCATTTCTAAATATCTGTCCGAACCCGGCCCGGCCCGTCGGGTACCGTCGGGACCCGTCGGGACCCGTCGGGACCCGTCGGGCTCGGGTTGGGTATCCATGCCTTATTCTGTCCCCCTACAGGTTGGAAGCGAAATTGTCCATTACATTACATTATGCAAGTTTGCCTCTCCGGGAACCATCACCTTATCGTGGTGGAGAGGTTTGTGTGTCCCTATGAACCTGAGGGCTGTGTTGTCTGGAGCTTTGTGCTCCTGGTAGGGTCTCCCAAGGCAAAGACAAAGAATGGTTCAAAAACCCTATGAAAAAACGAGGTAGAGATAGAGTGACCCTGCCCGGAGGAAGCCGGGGCCCCCGTCTGGAGCCAGGCCCAGATGGAGGGCCCGTCAGCGAGCGCCTAGTGGCTGGGTTTGCCATGGAGCCCGGCCGGGCACAGCACGAAAAAACTACGTGGCACCTCTCTCTCCAACCCATGGGCCCACCACCTGTGGGATGAACCGCTGGGGTCGACGGACCAGACCCGGGCAGCAGATGCCCCTAACCCTAACCTCTCTGTGGGGGAAGGAGCCGGAACTGGTGCGGAAGGTGGAGCGCTACCAGTTGGATCTGGTGGGGCTTACCTCTATGCACAGTCTCGGTTCTGGAACCATACTCCTGGATAGGGGTTGGACTCTTTTCTTCTCCAGAGTTGCCCAGGGTGTGAGGCGCCGGGCGGGTGTGGGATACTCACAAGCCCCCGGCTGAGCGCCGCTACGTTGGAGCGTACGTCGCCTGTGGGTTGTGAGGAGAAACTCTGACTGTTGTTTGTGCGTATGCACCAAACAAGCGCTCGGAGTATTCGGCCTTCTTGGAGACCTTGAATGGAGTCCTGTATGGGGCTCCAGTGGGGGACTCCATAGTTCTGCTGGGGGACTTCAACGCGCACGTGGGCAATGATGGAGACACATGGAGAGATGTGATTGGGAGGAACGGCCTCCCTGATCTAAACCAGAGTGGTTGTTTGTTGTTGGACTTCTGTGCTAGTCATGGATTGTCTATAACGAACACCATGTTCGAACATAGGGATGCTCATAAGTGTACTTGGATCATTGACCAATCGATCATTGGTCAATGATCGATTTTATAATCGTTTCATCTGATCTGAGGCCGTATGTTTTGGACACTCGGGTGAAGAGAGGGGCAGAACTGTCAACTGATCACCATCTGGTGGTGAGTTGGGTCAGGGGGTGGGGGAAGACTCTGGACAGACCTAGTAAGCCCAAACGGGTAGTGTGGGTAAATTGGGAACGTCTGGAGGAGGCCCCTGTCTGTTAGACTTTCAACTCACACCTCCGGCGGAGCTTTTCGTGCATCCCTGTGGAGGCTGGGGGCATTGAACCCGAGTGGACAATGTTCAAAGTTTCCATTGCCGAAGCTGCGGAGAGGAGCTGTGGTCTTAGGGTCTTAGGTGCCTCAAGGGGCGGTAACCCACAAACACCGTGGTGGACACCGGTGGTCAGGGAAGCCGTCCGACTGAAGAAGGACTCTTTCCGGGATATGTTATCCCAGAGGACTCCGGAAGCAGTTGCAAGGTACCAAAGGGCTGCAGCCTCTGCCGTGAGAGAGGCAAAGCAGCGGGTGTGGGAGAGGTTCGGAGAAGACATGGAGAAGGACTTTCGGTCGGCACCAAGGTGCTTCTGGAAAACCGTTCGCCACCTCAGGAGGGGGAAGCGGGGAACCATCCAAGCTGTGTACAGTAAGGATGGGACGCTGTTGACCTCAACTGAGGAGGTAATAGGGCGGTGGAAGGAACACTTTGAGGAACTCCTAAATCCGACTAATACGCCCTCTATGGTAGAGGCAGAGCTGGAGGATGATGGGGGATTGTCGTCAATTTCCCAGGCGGAAGTCACTGATGTAGTCAAACAACTCCACAGTGGCAAAGCCCCAGGGATTGATGAGATCCGTCCAGAAATGCTTAAAGCTCTGGGTGTGGAGGGGTTGTCTTGGTTGACACGCCTCTTCAACATTGCGTGGAAGTCTGGGACGGTGCCTAAGGAGTGGCAGACCGGGGTGGTGGTTCCCCTTTTCAAAAAGGGGGACCAGAGGGTGTGTGCCAATTACAGGGGTATGTACGGGTCCCCCGGGAGATTCTGTGGGAGGTGCTGCGGGAGTATGGGGTGAGGGGGTCCCTTCTCAGGGCCATCCAATCTCTGTACGACCAAAGCGAGAGCTGTGTCCGGGTTCTCGGCAGTAAGTCGGACTCGTTTCAGGTGAGGGTTGGCCTCTGCCAGGGCTGCGCTTTGTCACCAATCCTGTTTGTAGTATTTATGGACAGGATATCGAGGCGTAGTCGGGGTGGAGAGGGGTTGCAGTTCGGTGAGCTGGGGATCTCATCGCTGCTTTTTGAAGATGATGTGGTCCTGATGGCATCATCGGCCTGTGACCTTCAGCACTCACTGGATTGGTTCGCAGCCGAGTGTGAAGCGGCTGGGATGAGGATCAGCAACTCTAAATCGGAGGCCATGGTTCTCAGCAGGAAACCGATGGAGTGCCTTCTCCAGGTAGGGAATGAGTCCTTACCCCAAGTGAAGGAGTTCAAGTACCTTGGGGTCTTGTTCGCAAGTGAGGGGACAATGGAGCGCGAGATTGGTCGGAGAATCGGTGCAGCAGGTGCGGTATTACATTCAATTTATCGCACCGTTGTGACGAAAAGAGAGCTGAGCCAGAAGGCAAAGCTCTCAATCTACCGGTCAGTTTTCATTCCTACCCTCACCTATGGTCATGAAGGCTGGGTCATGACCGAAAGAACAAGATCCAGGGTACAAGCGGCCGAAATGGGTTTCCTCAGGAGGGTGGCTGGCGTCTCCCTTAGAGATAGGGTGAGAAGCTCAGTCATCTGTGAGGAGCTCGGAGTAGAGCCGCTGCTCCTTCGCGTCGAAAGGAGCCAGTTGAGGTGGTTCGGGCATCTGGTAAGGATGCCCCCTGGGCGCCTCCCTAGGGAGGTGTTCCAGGCACGTCCAGCTGGGAAGAGGCCTCGGGGAAGACCCAGGACTAGGTGGAGGGATTATATCTCCAATCTGGCATGGGAACGCCTCGGGATCCCCCAGTCGGAGCTGGTTAATGTGGCTCGGGAAAGGGAGGTTTGGGGTCCCCTGCTGGAGCTGCTACCCCCGCGACCCGTTACCGGATAAGCGGACGAAGATGGATGGATGGAAAAAAACATGTTATTGCTGCCTACCTGAACTTCAGCATAACCTTGACAGGCTTTTTATTAGATTAATCATGAATGAGTGATGAACAACTCCAAAGTGTACAGCAACACTAATTCCTGCCATGCAACAGTAAAGTAAATAATGGAAATGCAATAGAAATTCTAACGATGAAAAATAAAACCTTCTGTGATGCTGTAACCATGCTAACCTTCAAAATGATTGTGATCAATGTGTCCTTTTCTGTCTGACTCTCTATCTTTAGTGTCTTGTCACAAAAAACATGTTCATTTTGATCAAAGGGTCTTATGACTTTATCAGTTTCCATGGCAACGTTATAAATGGTTTTATTTCCCTGTGTCCTTGACCACGCCTAACCATTGGGCTTAATTGCTAATGAGAAGTGAAAGTAGAGCTTAATGTTGAACAGCTGTGTATATTACAGTAATCTGCCTGTATATGCTGTGTGTGTGTGTGTGTGTGTGTGAGTGAGAGAGCTTAAACAGAGGGCTCATGTAAGCATAAAGGCCTCATTCAAGAGAACAGGTTATGTGTATAGTCCCAGCTAAGTGATAATCACCGTCTGTCTTTTCTCTAAATGCTCATCTCTTTTCTCCACCTCTCAATTGCTTAGGCAGCACAGAAGTTCATTCGTCTCAGGTTTTCTATTGTGTGTGTGTGCGTGCATGCGTGCGTGTGTGTGTGTGTGTGTGTGTGTGCGTGCATGTGTCTGCCTGTATCTTCTCCCTTAAAGTTGCTGTGCAGGCAAATTTGACATCACAGTCTGTATGTTGGGTGTTTATGTCACCTGTGCAGACTGAGAACATGATTTTCTATGGAGGATATATTTATTCATAAAAAGGAAACTGAAAAAGCAAAGTTGAAATGTAAAATGATAATTTGAAAATGTAAAGTGACAATGTAAAAAGTCAAATTTAAAATGCAAAGCTTAAATATAAATGCTCAAAATGAAATCTCAAATAGAAAAAACTAATAATTTCACTTTATCATTGTTAATTTAAAATTTTATCTTTTGAATTTTACATTTAGCAACGGCCCTTTTACATTTTAAGATTCAAGTTTTCCATTTCGATTTAGCGTTTGGCATTTCAAACGCGTATGTAAATGAGGAGGTGTAGCCCAAAGGTAGATTGGAGAGTCTGAAACGGAACGGGTGCAGAGGCACCTAAAATGTGGGGTATACTCAGCCGACATGTCGAGCGCCAGTGTGACGTCATGGGAGCGCCGTAACTGTTTATACTGGCGCGTGGTGGTCGCGACACTAGTTGCAGTCTTCTCCTGAACAGAGGTGGCGCTAATGAGGAAAGGCTACAGACGTTGCTATTTCTACGGACTAGAAGAAGAAGAAAAAGGTAAACAACGGCAGAACTGGCAGCAGCATTGACGTCAATGCTTAGATTTGATTCGATGACCTACTTGGTCGGATCACGCCTTTCATTCACCATAAAAGAACTCATCTTAACCCAGTAAGTTTACAAGAGAGACTTGCAGTCACTCTGAGAGTCCTGGCATCTGGTTGCTCTCGAGCTCATTCATGCTTCCTGTTTCCGCTTTGTCGCGCGCTGTTGAAAAAAATAGAGTGCTGCACAACCTCTGGTCACGCACTCAAAATCCTGGCGCGCCAGTGAGATCTACGTCATTTTGACGTCACATTGTTGCGCACAAGCTCGGTACAGCACACTGGGCAGCACACTGTCTGCAACTACTACGGCGAAAACAGGCAAGTTGAGGGAGCAGGGTTGTAGGATGGACTGTTATTTAATTGGCAATGGCTTCAAGTTGATGGTGAAAGTGTTCTTACATGTCTGCTCATGTGGCCTCACACACAAAATCACCAGGACTTAAAAGGAGTGTTAACAACTCCACCTCAGTTCCCTATCGGTCTGATGGCGAGAAAGCAGCAGACAGTAACGTTACAGCAGGTAAGAGGCTGCCTTTTGTTAATAGCTAACGTTATATTAGCTGTTATGTGCTGGCATGCATGACTCGTTAAATTGATACCATGGCAACTTGCAGACCAGAACACAGGCAGTATCAAGTCATTTAGGGCGTAATATGGTCTGATAAATAAAAAAATCAGCGTCCTGCAATTGTCTGGGGCCTGCCAGGAGATGCTGTTTGCTAACAGTTAGGACCAGCTGATTGGGGTAACGTAACTTAACCTGCATCTGATTCAGTTCTGTATCATGACTCATGGCAGTGTGTTAAGATTACCTGTTTGGCTTCCATCATTAATGTTTGTTTGATGCAAGCATTATAGCTGCTCTGATTGAACAGTGTATCTGTTTAAGACACAGACATTACCCAAAACACTTTAGTCAAAAAATGTAATAGGCCTGATATAATGCAGGCTGAGACTGTTGAAGCAGTGCAGTGGATGAGGTTAAGACAAGCTCGACTGACTTGTCCTCCTCTCTACAGAAAGATGTTTCACCTGAACATCACAGTGAGGGAGCACTTGGTGTCACAGCTTTGGACTGGCGATGATGGGTGTTACAGCCCTGAACTCCCATATGAAGGGTGCCAAACACACAGCGTGTAGTACTGCTCGCCAGCGCCAGGCACCAATTTTGCAGTTCTGTGCACCGCAGACCTCTTCGGTTACTGATACTCCTGTGGCTAGCAGTAATGAAGAAATTGCTACATTAGAAGCATTGCCACCACAGCCAAGGAACATCCTATCTTACTGTGTCGCGACACCAATCCTTAAAAAAATCTCGGAGCACCACTCTTACACATCGAATGAGAACATTACAAAGATCTTTAAAACCATGTTTCCTGACTCCGAGGTTGCAGCTACATTCTTGTGTGGAAGCAACAAAACTGCATATATAACTAAATTCGGGTTGGCTACCTTTATAACTAAAGAACTGACTGACCAGGTAAATATGGCCAACGGGTTTGTGGTCATGTTTGACGAGAGTCTCAATAAGATGACGAGAAGTAAGCAGTTGGACCTTCATATTCGCTACTGGGTGGACGACCACATTTAGTCAAGATACTTGGGCTCGCAGTTTATGGGTCATGCAACGGCGGTGGACTTGCTTAAACATTTCAAAGTAAGTTTTTTTCTGAATTTTATCTGCAAAATCACAGATAGCTAGAACTTAAATCAGATAGATTTGAACTTAAATCAGAGCCCATGTAAGGGGTATAAGCATAATGTGTTTTCATGATTTTTAGTAGTACCAGGGTGGGAAATTAACTTTTTTGCCAACCAGCAACACAGTGGCTGGTGGATGCCCAATTTTACCAGCCACTTTTATTTTTTACCAGCCACTTTTTCCGGAATTCAAATTTATAAAAGAAAGTGCACTAGCATATTTTGAATTGCTTCAATACATCATTTTTTATTATTATTGATACATATTTTATTAATTTAGGCAAATAAAAAGTGATGTGAAAAAAAGCCTTCGAGACCATGGTAAAATTGTGTTTGGTCATATTCTACAGTAATTGTAGGCCTACATGTTTAATGAACAAAAAAAATATTGACTCATCTCTCAGTATCAGTAACATAGCATTAACCAGACCCTCCAGGATTTCGCAGCCTTTTTTTGAGATTGTTGCGGCCCAAAATGCCTGATTTTGCAGGAGCTTTTGTAAAAAGTTGCCATAAAAGTTGCGATGTCTTTTGTATTTTTGTTGCAATGAAGTTGCGAGGGACAGTGAAAGCTGTTGCGTGTGTATTAAATATGACTGATAATTTAAATGAAATGTTTTATTTAATTCAAGTAGCCTACTTGTACATAATTATTTTCTAGGGTTTAAAAATGTATACAGATTTGACATTTAAAAAATCAGCGTCCTGCAATTGTCTGGGGCCTGTCCCGACTGCCCTGTCTCCGACTGAACATGTCGGGTCGGCCCAAATGAAGGCCGACGGCTCCTCGGACGGCCGACGGCACGGGACACACCGAACAGACTCGAGTCACGGACCTCGCCAGACGGCCTGACGCCCCGACGCCCAAGTATCGGGCTGGTGTGTCTTCTCTCTAAACTAACATTAGAATAGAATAAATAATATTACATTCACAGCTTCTACATTGTACAACTTAACCAATATTAGTATTGTGTATTATCAGGCCAATAGCAACCACAACAATTTGTAGTTTGCTGGATAATAATTTTTCCTAATAGACCATATAGCTACGTTACTGACCTAACGTTACCTGGGAGAGCATCGTAGCTCTGCTCGGGTCCTGCAGGTCTCTACAGAGAGAAGACAATTAATACAGCTCCATTGAGTAAGGCCTCACGAAGAATACATGATTCCCATGGCAAATTAGCTCAGTAGCTGGCTACAAGTTTTAGATAACGTTAGCAGTTAGCTAATGTTAAATGCTAACTTAAACAGCTTTACTAGCTAGCTAGTAACTTAACACAACGAAACAACAAACGTCTAGTAACCATGCTTGCAACGTAGATCACAGATAATATATATGATCAATACTTACACTTTATTAATCTTGTAGGAATCCGCTGTGGAGTGGCTTGTGTGTCATCCAGACCAGACTCTGAGTCTCTAATGTTAGTTTACCTCAAGGGGGTAAGCTTCGCTTCAGAGCTCGAATCTTCTATGGCGCCATTTTAATGCTACAAAGCGATCACCCGTCGTTAGCATTCCATTGACTGCCATTCATTTTGACGTCACTTTGACAGCGAATAACTTTACATCTGAAGCGTTTAAAGACTCTATTTGTCCATTGTTTCTTTCTAAAGAAACATGACAATGTATAAAAGGCTCCATTACCTTGTACCTCACGTTATGGCTCCGTAGCAGACGTTTTTGTAAAAATAGGCTAACGATTGTGTCATAACCACGCGACTTACTGTCGCATAGTAGAGGAATTACCGTATAGTACAGGAGAAGCTCGCAGGCAGTTTCGTCTCACATTAGCTGTTTAAGTGTAATTACTAATGTTAACTATCATTTTAGTTAGCAATAATTAGCCTGTGCCTGTGTTATCTCCTTACATATACCTACGCTCTCCGTCTCTGCAAGATTGGGAATGATTGAGATTTCTCTTGGCACAGCTACCAGAAGACTTACAACTTTCAGACACGTTGCTCACGTCACATTTACGTCGTCTCTCTCAGTTGGAGGCTGCACAGTAACACTCAGCGCTCACGGGAGAAGTGCTTCTAACGGCCTTCACTGGTCTCCGTCCAGAGCAACGGGATCTGTTGGTCCACTTATATACTGTCTATGGTTTACCTGCACTGAAGCTGAGCTGTCACTCAAACTTTCCCTTAACACTCATTAGCCAATGGGGACGCACCCCTGTAAGACCCGCCCACGCGAGAGTTTTGTGTCAGAATTGCAAACAAAGACTCTGGAAGCGCAAATGAGAAAGCTGGGAGCAAAACTGCAAACGTGATGGAGAGAGCAAAAGACTGATAATTGAGAAAGAAGCAGAGGGAACTGGAAACAAAAGGACATAATATCAAACAAATATAAGACCAATAGTTTTTGCTTGAGTTAGTGTTTTTTGTTTGATACTTGAGAAGTTTTGCTTGGAATTAAAGACACAAAAATAATCCCATAGTACATTTTTCATGTTTATATAATATAATTACTGTACCTTTTTTGTTTTGCTTTATATTCCCTACTACTGTACATATCTGTAATTGCTGCTGTGACACCTGAATTTATCCTATAGGGGAGCAATAAGGTCCAATTTTATCTCATTTTGCCACCAACTGTAACTATTAGAATTCAGTTATGATTATGTAGTTAACCCTCCTCTTTTCCTCGGGTCAAATGTGACCCGTTTTCAAATATCAGAATATCAGAATATCAGTTTCTATATCAGAAATCTAATCTAATCAAAAATAACTGAAGTTGGCTGGAAGCCTAGATGTAACACAGAATTGGCTAATAATTTATACTTTATGCTTTACAAACAGGCAAGAGGAGGACAGCATGTGAGTACGTAGGAAAGTGCGTCGAAAGTGTCAAAGAAAGCCTCCAAAGCGTTAAAACCGTCCAAAAAAGGGTCCAAAAAAACGCCAAAATTGTCAGAGAAAAGCATCAAAAGCGTTAAAACCGTCCAAAAAGAGTCAAAAGCGACAAAAAAGCGCCAATAAAATGTCGACAATTGGCAAAATATGGCATACGGAAAAACAATATGATGGTTAAACATTTGTTCTGTGGAAGAATCTATTGAGACAGCAAAAATTATTTGTATTTGTATTTCAATAAAAGTGAAAATAGGCATAACAATGCTGTTTTGTTTTTTTCATTATGCTTCAAATTATGACACAATGTTAAAGTAAGTGTTCTTTAATAAACTATTGTTACAATGAAAGCTACACACACGTCTTGAAATCTGGTCTCCCAGACAACGGTTTGTCTTTGCTAACCACTCAACCAAACCTTGCCTCAGTTCCATCATGACACGCGGATCGATAGTTACATATTGTAACTCTAGATTATATGAGTATAGGCATAGCCCTCTCAGAGCTGTTGCTATTGGATAATCCCTTCGCGCATGCGCAGTCGTGAAGATTTCTTTTGCGCCCTGTGCCCCACATGGGCCTCTCATACGTCCGCAGATACTGTATATTACTGCTGCGCGACCAGAGAACTGCTCCCAACATCAGCATTTTTCTTCAGCCGATGTTGGTGAAGCAGGTGGCCTGGATCTTAGAGGGCTATGCTATGCTATGCTATAGTTACAATACGTAACTATCGTTCTATTTCATATAGGCTTCGCCCTCTAAGAGCTGTTGCTATTTGATTAAGGGCAAAGCTGATGTAGTCAATGCCACCTGTGACACCAAAAAAATCACAAGCAGATAGCATAGACTAGTTCCTCTTCCATCTCACAAGGCACATGTTTTTCATGTAGCAAGGTTATATTGTTCGCTTTAAAAACCTGATAGACTATCTCCATGACTGGTCTGCTTAACGTTGTGAGGACCTGCCACATGGATTCCGAAGGCGCTCCATAATTAGGATTAAAATCCTCATTAATTAATGCAAGCACATACCTCACGGGCACTCTGGTGCAGGAGGATGGAGACACGGCAAACCAGGTCTAATAGTGCATTACATGCTGTTAAGTAAATCATGGAGATTAATCGCGCAATAAAAGCGGATGAAAAAAGGCACGAGATGTGAAAGTGTTTTATGTTGGGTACTCGTAGGTGTACAGATTCAATTATTGGCATATTATCAAAGATGTTTATCAATATTAATAAAGTTATGAATATGGTTATTAATAACTTTATCAAATCAACAAACAATCAAAACGGGGCACCACCCTGAAACTTCAGGGGCCAATATTGAACTGTGGAATAGTCTCATTTGTCAGTGGAAGGGTGAAATCCGAGCACTGACCTGTGTTTAACCAGCAATTAATACAATAATACACAAATAATCACAAACAACTGCTAATTAAAGTATAGTAGAATTTATTAACTTCAAAATTATCAATGGCCAATCAATAATCCTTTGATTAATTAAAACCAATATACGTTTCTTTTAAGTACAACAAAACAAAGCAAAAACAAAACAGCATGTGGGGAGACCCTCTGTGTGTGTGTGTGTGTGTGTGTGTGGGTGTGAAAGATTAGGGGGGTTGACGAGGTGTAGTCTAGCCAAAGACTACAAAAATGGCTACTCCTGTGAGCTGAACAAAACTGTTTCACCCCAAGAGGGCGGTATTGATAGGCTAGGCCCAAGATTAGCCGTTAGCTCATTCAGGCTAAGCTATGTGCTACCAACAATAGGCTAGCTGCTAAGCTAACGTGTCTGCACACGTGTGGTTGACAAGAGGGAGACACAGGAGTGCAGAACTGTGGAGCGGTGCGCGCTCTGCAGTTTATGTGACTCGCTGTTTGGCCAGCTGTTCACCTTAGCGCGTGTGTGTAACTAGCTATGTGTTCATATATGTGTGTGTTAGAGAAGTAGGAAAGAAAGATATAAATATACTTGGATCTAACAGTACCTAAAACTCCTCAGCAGTGGGAGAAGCAGAAAGTAGCATTTACAGCCTGAACAAGCTAGCTACATATTCAACACAACATATCAACAATGCACCGTGATCAGAGTACATTCACAGAATAGATTTGACTCAGCGGTCACAATCCTAGATTAATACATTACACGCGCAGCAGTAGCGCTGTATTAATCAGATCACATTAATGGTAACACAAAGTAGCAGCAATAGCAAATTACTCATTAATAAAACACACTATTTATCTCTGCCCAGACGTAAGCCTTCTTACTGTGTGTTCAGTCCGTTTGTCCGTAGGTTTCCACGAAAGAAACGGGGGTCCGTGTCTGCTCGTCAGCAGATCAGAGGAAGCTTTCCTTCCAAAAAGAGCAGAAGGAAGGGAGCTAGAGTCGACTTGAGAAGAAAAACGTTGTTTCCTTCTCCTGCAGATATGAAAACACTGGCGAGTGGTTTCAGAGGATCCACGGTGCTCCCAGCACCGAAATTAAGTCCACTTTGTTTCAAAAATGGAAGTTTTAGCACAAACTTGTTGTGCTGACCTGTCGTCAACTGGAGTTGAGGTGGAAAGCATTTGTTTCTGTGTGTCATGCTGTAGTGACCAAAGTCACAGGGCAAAAGACGAGAAGTGGGGGGTGAAGAGGTTATTTATAGGTCAGGCCACCAGACCTGGCTCCCTGCTGTGTTTATGGTCCCAGGAGCCAATGGGAATGCAGGACCTCCTGGTGTTTCGGCCATTTTGTGCAGTAGCACCTGGGTGCAACTTTTAGGCTGCAAGGTCTGCATGCAGGCTGTTGTTAGAAAATGGGTGATGAACCATCTTTCCTGAGGAGACCTGGATCGGAATTTTCCAGGTAGGCCCTTCTTTGTCTCAGGCCCACTGTCTCTGAGCACATGTTGGCTGGAAATCCTTTGTTTGACAAGATAATGTTTAACCCACTCCTGGACGGTCCCAACATTTATAATGACAAAAGATTTATATCACAATTACAGTCACCTGAGCTAAACAGTTCATATCACCTGCAAAACTCATTCCAAGCAACACTACTCTTCACACACGTCTCAAAACAGACTCAGTGCAGCCAAACACTATGAACAAGCCTCATTGAGATAACACACACTGTCACTCACACACTGAGAGTAGAAACACTAGCATCAAACACCAATACAGAAATGACAAACTTTCTCATCTTTACAATTTGAACAATTGAAATGACGTCACACTACTCAATAGTTTCTTTAAGGAAAATATATAGATTTTATAATATACCAATTTTTACGTAAGGTAAACAAGAATGAATGAAAATCATCAGTTTTCTTCAATATAGTATTTTGTCTCTAGTAATTAGTTTTTTTCCAATTGCTAAAACACAATTTTGCAAACTAGTGTGGTTTTATCAAAATACTCAACACAATTCACAAAACCACACACCCAAACTGCAAAATACCTCATATATCCTGCAAAATGAAGCACTGCAACCAAAACTACATATAGCAATATCAAAATCAAACTTTTGCACCACATGGCACACACTTCATTCATATTACCAGATTTTTGTCTAACCAACTACACACTGTTGGGCATAATGCAAAGCACTTTCATCTTTAGTATGCTTTGCCATAATACTAAAATAGTTCAAATTGTAGAAAATCCGTCAGATTGTTCACATGCACAGATCTTATCATGGTCATTGCACAGACCTTATCATGGTCATTGCATTTCTGTGCGTGATTTTTTATTTTATTTTTATTCTTATGTATGTGTAATATATGTGTGTATATGGGTTTGTTGTGTTAAGGTTGTCTAAGCTACTGGATGCTAAAATTTCCTTAGGTTGGTGGTTAGGTGGTTAGGTTGTATGGTTGGGAACACAATTATCAACCACCTGATGTATGCAGATGATCTGGTGATTCTTTGTCCATATAGTGCTGGCCTTCAACACTTACTAAGGGTCTGCTCCCAATATGGCTCAGACTTTGACATTAAGTACAATTCTAAGAAGAGTAATATTGTGATTGCTAGAAGCAGGGAGGACAAAAAACTGTCATTTCCTGGTTTCTCTCTGTCTGGTACTGTCCTTAAAGTGTGTGATGAGGTCAAATACTTAGGGCACTACATAACTGATGACCTGTCTGATGATAGGGACATTCATAGACAGTACTGTATGATGTATGCACAAGCTAATATGCTGAATCGCAAATTTAGTATGTGTTCATTGTCTGTGCTTTTTGCACCCCAATGTATACTGCCCATTTGTGGCGTCGCTATAAAAAAAGCAGTATGCAGAAACTCAATGTGGCATATAATGATGGCATGAGGCTGCTGCTTAAAATGCTACGATGGAGCAGTGCAAGCCAAATGTTTGTAAGTGTTGAGGTATCCACCTGTCCTGCTGTACTCAGGAATCTCATGTACAGATGTATGTGTAGACTAACTGAGTCAGTGAATAGCATAATTGCAACACTAGTGAACCCTGCAATGAGTGCGGTCAGGTTTACTTCGAGATTGTGGAACCATTGGCGTTTTAGTCTATATGCTAATATCTAAACACTCTTTTTGTGTATTGTGGAACTGACTGTTGTCATTTCTTATTGTTTGTGTTTTATCTTGTATTTGTCTGTCTTTTGCTATGTTTTGTATTGTGCTATGGACCGTTTTTTTGTGTCCTGAATAAAGACTATGATGATGATGATATTGTAAAAATATAGTGTTTTTCACTTTTTTTTATAGCTGTGTATATTACCTCAGACATCTTACCTGGACATTTTGGTATCTTTGCTCTTTTACCTGTTTCTGTCAAACGGTACTAGAGGTCGACCGATATGGTTTTTCTCTGGCCGATGCCGATCTTTAGAAATCAGGGTCAGCCGATGGCTGATTAATGCTGCCGATTTATTTTGATATTTGGCCGATATGTGCTTGTTTTTAAACCTCTATTTGAAAGATAAAATGTAACACTAATATACACAGAATTTCTCAACAAAAACATTTATTGAACACTTCACCAATCTACACGTGTAGCCTATAGCCTACTTCAATTAAAAATGTATAATGTAAAAACATACTGTAGCCTATATTGTATAAATAATGGATGAAAAATATAGGCCTATTAAACAAACGAAACAGGTAAGAAGAAAATAAACTTTCAATGAAAAAATAAAGTTTAGTGCACTTAGCAGCATGTATTAAACTTCTGAGAATACAAATCTGCAAGCTTCACAGAAAGTGACATGTTATTATTAATCTCAACACTATTTCCTCCTAACTCCTGTTGAATCACATAAGGCTAGGGCTATCTAAAGTCAATTCTTGTTCACCTTGTTTGTTAGATCATTGTTCATTTGTAGCCTAAGTGTTTTATCTGTGTTTTGGGGATCCTACTGTTACATGTCCTGTTGACCTCATTAGGATCTTATCTGAGCACATTTCTGTCATTCAAACAACTCTGAGTTGTAATTTAAAACTTGTCCATCCAATTTAATAAAATTAAGGGTTTTATTCGTGCTCGAGTCCATAGATGCAGTTAATAGATAGCCTACAGGCACCAAGAACTGAAGGCTCTGTTAGCAGTGGTTAGCTCTGTTAGCGGTTAGCTCCGTTAGCGGTTAGCTCCAGTTAGCTCCGTTATAGGAGTGGATGAGACTGCCACAGACAGGAGTAACAACCAGACTCTGATAAATGACATTCGGGGAGCTTCCACAGCGGTGTGGCCGCGGTGTTTTGTACGGTTTTATTAGTACAGTTAATCCCAAGGCAAGAACACCAGCAACATGCTATTGCTAACGGTAGCGTCTGAACCTGAAGTGACTGTGCGAGACACACTGCGCAAGAATTCACGAGGGGAGGGGCTGGAGGCAGCTGGTCTGGGCGCACTGTAAAAAAATTTCGCCTATCAAAGCCATAGACTGTATATAAGAATGGACCAACAGATCCCGTTGCTCTGGACGGAGACCAGTGAAGGCCGTTAGAAGCACTTTTCCGGTGAGCGCTGAGCTTTACTGCGGAGGCTCCAACTGAGAGAGACGACATAAATGTGCCGTGAGCAACGTGTCTGAAAGTTGTAAGTCTTCTGGTAGCTGTGCCAAGAGAAATCTCAATCATTCCCAATCTTGCAGAGACGGAGAGCGTAGGTAAGGAGATAACATAGGCACAGGCTAATAATTAACTATTATTAAAATAGTTATATATAGTATTAAAATGCTAGTTAACATTAGTAATTACACTTAAACAGCTAATGTGAGACGAAACTGCCTGCGTGCTTCTCCTGTACTATATGGTAATTTCTCTACTATGCGACAGTAAGTCGCGTGGTTATGACACAATCGTTAGCCTATTTTTATAAAAATGTCTGCTACGGAGCCATAACGTGAGATACAAGGTAATGGAGCCTTTTATACATTGTCGTGTTTCTTTAGAAATAAACAATGGACAAATAAAGTCTTTAAACGCTTCAGATGTAAAGTTATTCGCTGTCAAAGTGGCGCCAAAATGAATGGCAGTCAATGGAATGCTAACGGGGGGTGATCGCTTTGTAGCATTAAAATGGCGCCATAGGAGGTTCGCGGTCCGAGGAGAGACTTACCCCCTTGATCAAAGCCCGTCTACGGAAAGCCGTTCCACTCCCTATTCAGCCCCATTGTACCTACTTTGGTTGCAGTTCCACCAGAGTTCCACTGGGGGTGATCACGGTCCAGTGCAAAATGAATGGGACCCTATGGAGCTAGACGGCTAAATTTGTCTCTTTCGCCTGATTGTCGTTGAGAAAAAGATTTGATTGTAGTTTTTGCAAGTTCAACATGGATTATAGGTCAAAAGTTGAATGAACGAGTACTTATGCCCTTTCGATTTGTTACAGGTTGAGTCATTGTTGCCCATAACACGCTAGCATTCTGCTAATGAATGCTGATTGGTCAGTGAAGGACTGATTACGATCGGAGATCCCGCTTGACGGCATCCGAAGCAGAACCAGAATGTCAGAGTGAATATTTCGGCGTGGTCTTTAAAACATTAGCAAACCTCTTTCTTTCGACAGGGAGAGTCTAATCTGTCAGCTGTGTAGTCGATGCCTCGAGAGAAAAAAGGAAGCGACTCAGAGCTTGCCGTAAAGCAGAATCTCTGGCCGTATGACGTCATTGACATTTTAAAAGGCTTTTTAGAACAAAAAAAGCCACTTTAAAAAAATCTAACACCCAGCATTGTGTATTTTCTTAGCCTCCCCTTTCAAATGCAACATTCAAATTACTAGACAAAAAATTATATCCTGAGGGGTATAGCTCCATAGAGTCCCATTCATTCTGCACTGGCCTGTGAGCACCCCCTATATGGAACTCTGGTGGAACTGCAACCAGTTCAGAAGCCGGAAGTAACGAGAGAGTGGAACTTCTTCCCATATTAGAAATTCTTTGCACCTATTCATGTTTTTAACACTAGGCTGCCCGCAGATGCGCCTGCTTATTAATCGGCTTGATATACTGGGATATTGGCCGATGCCGATTATGTTAAAAAATGCCAAAAATCGGCCGATTAATCGGCCGGCCGATTAATCGGTCAACCTCTAAATGGTACAGTGTATAATTGTTTCAATCTTATTTGGTGTTTGTATACAAAAAAAGTCTTTCTGAGCTTTCTCTATATAAATACCGTATATGTTCACCAACTAGCCTAAAACAAGACACCTGCTTAGGCTTTCAGCTAAAATAGTAATCAGCAGTGTTTGATAGGCGCCAGACTGAAATCTATTCTGTTTTGAATGTGTGGTTAACAGTTTTGACAGCGGTGTGTTAGCATTTTAACAAAGTGCTGTAAATCCACAGTGTTGTGCATGTTGGTTAAAGTCATGGGATAAGTGTGTAGAGTTTTGAAAACTGTGTTCAAGCAATGAAAAACGAACTAGAGTTTGGTCCACATGAACTGCTGCTGTGCAGACTGGAGTTAGAGTTTTGCACATGTGGCTTCAGTTGTGCCCATTGTCGTTTAGCAATCGAAAAAAACTGCAATAACTGCAAAAGCCCACATTCCTCATAGTCACTCAAGTGCAGGAGGATGGAGGCAGCAGCAAACTAACCCATCACGCATATAAAAACGGATGAACGGGCACAGGGATGCCCAGGAAGCCCCTGCTCAAAAGTCGGCCACCGACATGCCTCGGAATAGGGACGCTGATAGCGCTCTTGTGGAGTGTGCCCGAAAGTCCTGAGGGGATTCCACTCCCTCCACGTTACAGGTTTGGGTGATAGCCTCGCACAGCCAGTGAAAAAGACGCTGCTTCGAAAGAGCTGCACCTTGTAAGCGTTCTCTGTAGTGAACGAACAGCTGCTGCGTTCGTCTGATCTCTGCCGTGCGTAAAACATACTGCGATAACACACGCACCGGCAGAGCCGCGGGAACATATTTTGATTTGGGGGTGCTGACAAATTTTCTAGAGTGATGTTTTCAGCCAAAGCCAACCACCACACACCAAACTGCATCCATCACAATTTACTGAACTGTATAGAGATTCAATTCATATAAATAGCCTATCCAAGACCGTAATTAGCCTGCCGTGGGCTACTGATCCCGAAACACCGGGAAATAATAGACTGTTATCGCTATTTAACCAAGTTAAATTTCTTTCATACCCATACTGTCAAGATGAAGACAAAATATCTCTATTTATTAAAACAAAGGCACTTCGTGGTGTCAAAACAGTACTAACGTTTCGGTAATAAAACTGGAACACAGGTACACGCTCCACAAGCGAAAAAACAAAAACAAGAATAAAGTCCAAAATCCAAGACAGAACAAACTAGGCACGGGTAACGCAGGATATAGGCACAAAGCTACGACAATGGTACAGAAAATGCATACTACAAGCTCAAAAACGGAGCCACAAAACACAAGGGTAACACATCACTGAATTACAGTATATTAAATCAAATCAAAGTGAAGCAAGCCAGTCAGTCCTGACACAAACACTGAAATAGAGAAATGCAGCCTTAAGTTTTTGTAGCACAGCAATAACAAATTAAAGGCATAAAGATATTGGGCCTAATGTATCAGAAGTTATTAATGCGTGTTAAGCTGGACCTAATGATTTTATAACAATACAGTAGGATAATTAAAAATAGGTGTGGCCTCATTCTGGTTTTCCAATACGTAGGCTAGGCTTTACACGAGTGTAAAAGAAACACAATTATTTCCAATAATTCGTATAAACTTTCAGTTGAACTGTTACTGAACAATTGATAAATCATGCCAATTTACTGCACGGCTGCAGCATTATAATAGTAAACCAGCGCTATTACCTACGTTAAGTTTTAGGTCATTTTATGGTTGCAACCCACCACAAAACAAAGAAGAATAAGTTTTAGTTAATTTCCACCCAGTA
Source organism: Sander lucioperca (assembly GCF_008315115.2). Taxonomy (NCBI): domain Eukaryota; kingdom Metazoa; phylum Chordata; class Actinopteri; order Perciformes; family Percidae; genus Sander; species Sander lucioperca. The sequence continues at coordinate 16,616,970 of NC_050184.1, forward strand.
TTTCCGCTCTGTTTGCACACATGGCGGGTGTCAACAAAGACAGATGTAAGTGGACGAACAAGGAGACGCACTACCGGGAGTGCCGACACAAATGTCCCTTATGATGCAACGATCGTCTACCACAGCCTGTAGTACGATTGATGGCCAGCCCTTTCTATTGACTAAATCCCTGTAGCCTTCAGCAGGGGGTCTAATCGTCTATTGCGCCATACACCTGTGGCACAAGGTGCGCTCTGGAGTTACGCAGCGAGATATCATGCGCCTCATCCACACCAGGTAGGTATATATACCTTTGCATCATCCTCGTTCGTATGGCATTGCACACGGCGTAAACACACCGGTGCACGGTGGTTTTGCTGACTCCAAACGTTTCGCCTACCACTCTGTACTCTGCGCATGGAGCCAGTTTGTAGAGCGCAATGGCGATACGCTTCTCGGTTGGAACCGGAGGGCGATAGCTTGCAACATCTGGGAAAAAGGATGGGCCAAAAAAATTACACAACAGGTCAAATGTTGTCTTGGTAATCCGAAAATGCTTCAACCAAAGGGTTTCCGTGAAGTGTCTCTGAACCACGATCTTCCAGAACAGTTTGGAGCGCTGTCGTTCCCACACCACAGTCCGCCTCCGTTGTCGTCGGGCATTTACGTGCATCTATATCATCATAGCAATGTGTTGATAGCGTCGTTGTTTTCTGATTATAGCTTGATATGTCGCTATCAGCTGGCACATAAGCACTATTACAACTTGTGCAATATTGATCATTTGTTGGTAGATGGCATGATCCATTTTGTCTAGCAAAACTTTGTTCGCAAAAGTTAGCTCGAATGTTGTGCGATTCAGTGCGAAAATGAATGGAAACACCTTAAGATGTCTAAAATCAATTCGATATACCAATTTGATCGCAAAACAGCATGTGACGTCATTACGCACAGGTTTTTATTCGCTTTAAAGCCGTTGGATGGAAACACACTTTCACCAGCTTTATTCGCATGAATTTTTTTACCGAACTTCAGATAATTCGATTGACAAGTGGATGGAAACTTAGTTACTGAGTTGTGGTTGTGATAACCCGAGAACCCGAGTAAAAAAAAGGTGTACAGGTGTATGAACATTTTCTACGAGTGCAAATTTCAACTTAATAGTTCCGATTTTTTTTTTTTTTTTTACAAGCTCTCATGTTAGTTTTTTCTTTGTGTGATTTCAAATGTGTGTGAATATTTTTTACAAGTGCAAATTTTAACATACAAGTTCAGATTTCTTGTTCTGCAAGTTCTCACATCGTATTCTACAAGCTCTCACATTTTGCATCATATTTACCTTCATATCGGTGGTGCTCCACCTTTTGTAGGGTATGTTTGAAACACAGCCAACATGCTAATACATATTTGACGGCATCACCCAGATGTGCCAATCACCAGGGTGAGAAAAAAAAAAAAAAAACGGAGCCCAACTCTCTATCCCCGCTGTTTTCAAGCAGCCTTTAGACACAAAAGCAGAACTGGATGAAACAATCACTGAAGCAATTGGCATTTACATTGGCATATTGTATTACAATATATATATTATCATATGTTGCCAAGGTGGAACTAATTGTGACACCTCATAATGCACATATTTTATTTTTTATCATCCAATTTATTTTGTGTTTTTAAGTTTCATGCAACACATACTTTTAGAGTACAAACACGGCTTACAAAGCTGTTGTGAACTAAATATGATTGTTGAGTATTATAATATGTTTTAGTAAATTCAGGTGAGATTACTTGTAAATCATTCTTTTCTCAGGCCTAAAATCCACACTGATTTTCCATTATATGGCCATAAAGTTGGCATTCAATTTCATCCTAGGTGTTATTAAAAATGTCTTTAAAAGTCTTGAATTTAACTTGAAAAATCCTGGGGGTACCCTATATATAGCTTTGCAATAAACAGCTTCTTCACTTGTTTGCCATATTGTGGTCTTCCTCTTTGTCGTGACTGTATATTGGTACAGTAGGGAATATCAAGCCGTTTTTTTTCACCAGATATGAAATGTATTTCCCCTAATATGCAACGTCTCAATCCTTCCACCATGTGTATTATTTTCTTCTATAGTTAACCTCCTCTAGGTACATACAATATACATCAATATAATGAAAGGAAATTAACTATTATAAACATGACTTGCTGCTTAAAAGGGTAAATTGAAGTGGTAAGAATGTAGGCTAATGTGCGTCATTCCCTTAAACAACCGAGCACATAAATATACTTCTGGCAAGTGGAAGCATTAACAATCATTACATTTACATGTCCAAAGAATGCCTCTTAAAATACCGGCATATCACGTCTTAATCCAAAACTACTTAATTTAGAAAAAGGCCTTATTTTAAATATACAAACGTAATATGCTGTTTACATGACCTGTATCGAATTTGTCATATTTGGAATTATAGTGGAATATAAGTGTGCATGTAAACTTACTCAATTTGTTGTTTTATAAGCATGCATGTAGACATTCAGTATGTCCCCTTTTTTTTTGGGTAGCAGTCACACATCGTGGTATTTTTAGGCGTTGTGGGCCGGGGAAGCAGTGAACCCGTCTGAGCAGCGTGCAAAACGTCCTGAGAAATTGGTGCAACCGCCGGTGTTGTCTCCTGTTAAAATACGTAGCGTCCTCTAAACTAAACTAGTCAAATGAAGGTTTATGAACTATTTTTTGAAAAAGAAGACTAGATAAGATGATTTAGAAAGAAATAACTATTTACATATCAAACAAACAGACTAGAAGATTATACAGATGAAGTGTAGCTTGGCTTTGTCAACTAAATCTGGTTGGTTTGTCAAAATAAATATATTGTTAAGCAGATAAAATACCTGTGTTAATAATAACGTTACCCAGAGCTGAAATGTATTAACAACTTAGATTTATAATTGCATGTAACTTAAAGTTACATGTTAGGAAATACTACACTACCCACAATCCTAAGCGTAACAGCACCGTCTCTGATTGGTCCAACTCGCTCTTACCATAGAAACGTGCCTCAAAAATGTCCGCGCTGCTCTCTGATGCTCCGAAACAGACGTTAACAGCAACAGAAGCATCGCTGCATGTTACGGTAGTTAACACTAATACTACACTTGACAGCAGGTAACATGGATGTTAGCCCAACCATTGACATATATATCATGGACCAACAGATCCCGTTGCTCTGGACGGAGACCAGTGAAGGATATTAGAAGCACTTTTCCGGTGATGGCTGAGCGTTACTGCGCAGTCTCCAACTGAGAGAAACGACGTAAATGTGACGTGAGCAACCTGTCTGAAAGCTGTAAGTCTTCTGGTAGCTGTGCCAAGAGAAATCTTAATCATTCCCAATCTTGCAGAGACGGAGAGCGTAGGTATATGTAAGGAGATAACATAGGCACAGGCTAATTATTGCTAATTAAAATGCTAGTTAACATTAGTAATCACACTTAAACAGCTAATGTGAGACGAAACTGCCTGCGAGCTTCTCCTGTACTGTACGGTAATTTCTCTACTGAGCGACAGTAAGTCGCGCCGTTATGACACAATCGTTAGCCTATTTTTACAAAAACATCTGCTACGGAGCCATAACGTGAGGTACAAGGTAATGGAGCCTTTTATACATTGTCGTGTTTCTTTAGAAATAAACGATGGACAAATAGAGTCTTTAAACGCTTCAGATGTGAAGTTATTCGCTGCCAAAGTGGCGCCAAAAAATGAATGGCAGTCAATGGAATGCTAACGGGAGGTGATGCCTTGGTAGCATCAAAATGGCGCCATAGGAGCTACGCGGTCCGAGGAGAAGCTTACCCCCTTGGATTAAACACGGTTAAAATGCTGACAGCTAAACGGTGTAAAAGTGTGACTGTATTTCACTCACTGCTGTTGTCGGGAAAAACAACACAGACGAGACTATGAAATGTTTTCTGAAATGTGAAATGTTTTCTTTTGTGAAATGTTGAATTGTTTTGTGAAAGGTTGTTTTGATTTGTGAAATGTTGAATTGTTTTGTGAAATGTTTTATTTAGTGAAATGCTTTTGTGTTTTGTGAAATGTTGTGTTTTCTGAAATGCTTTCATGTTTTGACCTTCAGGGCCACTGTACATTTCCTCTTGATATACTTGTTTTCATTGTAGACAACACCAAATTCAACTGCTAAAATCTTAGCATGATGTTCACAAGTGCAAACAGCTGCTGACATCCGATTTTTATATCAACAAGAACATTCTCTTGCAGCACTAATTCGTGTTGCTCCTCCTGTTGATCTTAGTTTTCCAGCTTGTTTCTCTTTTTGGAGAATAAAACGGTTTGCTCAGTTCAGTTTGTGTGTCCTGCCTACTGCTGCCCTGCCTGCTTTTGGGTCTAAACCTGCACCAACCGTGACACAGTGCAGGCTTACCTCCTCTTGAGACCTCAGGTCTTAAAGCATGTGTATTATACTAAACATCTCAGCTGGAATCACAGTTTTTGAGGTATGTGGTTGCATGAATATGAAAAATAGAAATGATAATCACCCTCCACCCGAGCCCTCTGCCCCAACACATACTCCCATTTAATAGTAGTGAAAGTGATCATAATCTATGGTGGCTCCATGAAGCAGACATACTGTACAATGGATCCATTAGATTCAATATATACCAGCTTGAAGCTCTGTCAAAAAAAAAACAAAAAAAACCAATGCATATATCAAAGCTGGCATCAATAGCTTTTGGCTAATACTCGTTTGTTTGTGTGGACTGAAGCCTCTGCCTTAAAGGCAGGTATTTAAACATTTTCTCAAACCATATTTTGTCTAGTTCAATTCACTGTGGCCTGAGACACACACAAACATACTGCACCATGGTAAATCAAAGTCCCTTCATAAGCAGTAGTTTCCCATGTAAAAAGTGGGTCTCAAACTCAGTGGGAAGCATGGATTTTCCTGTACCAGACTAATGCAGTTCTTTCTTTCTTTCTTTCTTTCTTTCCTTCTTGATGTTGCGTCACACAGTTTTGAAGGTTAATGGAGAGCACTGCTGTCCTTGTCTGTCTCAAATAGGATTGGGATTTAACCCATTTTTGTTTTAATGCGGTTATTTGTGCACAACCAGGGCCGTATGCAGCATTTTAGAAATTCTGAGGTCCAATAACTGAGCTTGCTTGGGGGGTATGGCCGCCAAATAAATGTTTTTTAAAATATTTAAATATGTGCATTTTAACACATTTGGAGAACACACATTTAATGACAATAGCTTTAAAACTATGTCAGTGGGCAGTAACATAAATGATCTGTCAAGCAGTGATACATGGGAATCAGGTTAGATGTTGCAATGAATGATCCACACTGCAATCTGTAAATACAGAAGATACTAAATTGATCATGGAACATCTGAACATGAATGTTGACAATTTTTAATTGTGTCAAAGTAAAGGGAAAGTCACATACAGACAACCAGATAAACAAAGGTAACCATAACAAATAGGTTGATTTGTTTGTGTGTGTGTGTGTGCGTGTGCGTGTGTGTGTCTAATCTATCAGTCTCTTGTTTCCTTTGACAACAATTTTAATAAATTCACAAACATGTCTACTCCTGCAGGTGTTTATACACAGTGAAAAGATCTGATTCATTTAGACATTTCTTAAGCAACATTGGTTTGATTTTGAAACAATTTAATTTGCAGACTCGCATCGTCTGCCTCAGTGCCAGCAAGCACATTCAGAAGGCACAACAAGGTGGAATTCAGAAATGCACTAGATTTGGGTACAAGACTGGATATGGCTGTCATTAGGTCTAGATTATTCTTGGAAAATATGTTTTCCATTTCTGAAATGGCCCTGTCAAGGATGTTGAGCAGGGATCTTTTCATAGACAGTGACAGGGGGTGATGGTGAGATCATCCGAATCTGTATGACTCACGGTTTAGAGCACAACCCTTTCATCAAGGTGTTTACTCAATGTTCTTCTCTTTGGAGCAGGTGAATTATCCTCCTTAACTACACCACCTAATGCTAATGCTAATATCGGTTCTTTTCAAGCTATGTTTTACCTGCCAGCATACAGTTGATGGTTTCCCCTGTTGCCTCCCTGCATTTGTGCCCAGACAGGGTGGCTGCAGCCTGTACGTGACTGTGGCTGGATGTATGTTTCTGTAAGCCCTTCAAGTTCAAGCCCACCCCCCAGCCTTGGTTGTGTGGTTGAATGTATAGCCTTGTTTGAGATGAATTGCAGCTTGCCTCGAAGGTAGATGAAAGTAGCCAATTGCAGTCAGTTTGCTCTGCTATGCATTTACTTTACTTTGTTCAGTAAGCCCCCTGACACTAGACCAAAACTACCACTACCTATGAAAACTCAACCATCAACATAATCACAATTTAAGAGAGATTTTTCTGCTACGAACTATTTGGAAGGAAGCTACCTGAAAAGGTCTGGTTCTGAAAACGTGTTTCGCAGACAGTCACAGATTTGAGATATGAATGAACATGTTTCTTTAGTTCAAATAAATTCCATTTTATTCATAGGGCCCTATCTTGCACCCGGCGCAGCGCTGTGCAAAGCCCGACGCAAGTGTCTTTGCTAGTTTAAGACTGACGCAGTTGTCAATTTCCCGTCCAGCGCCCACGTTGTTTCAATAGCAAATGCACCTGTGCCCATCTGTGCACCCATGGGCGTGCTGGTCTTGGTGTGTTCAGGTGCATTCTTGGCGTATTGCTATCTGGAGGCAGCGGAAAGTGATTGTGCCCTTAACCAACAAAAACCTGGTCTAAAGTCAATAACGCAGCATTCCATTGTTATTTTAACAGCGCATTAGTAAAATGCACCTAGGCTCGTGCACAGCGCACGGACACTATGCTTGTTACACACACACACAGGGACGCGCAGCAGCACACAAACATGCAAAAGATTGAAAATAAAAAATATTACAATGTTTTTACAATTTTGTATTGACAACATGCAGTATACCGTGCATCAGGTAAACAGTAATAGCACATGAACATCAAGTGTACAAACTTATGAAGATAAAAATAAAAACATACGAAGCAATACAAACCATAATCATTACATAGAACAAAATAAATAAAAAGAGGTACATGAAAACATAAATTTACAATTAGTCAGAGGTTTCAGGGAAAAAAAAGTTCTACAGTTTCCACAATTTCAATACTTTTTTTGTTAGCCAACGATCTAAATTCACACGAGCAGATCAGTTTCTTCTCTGCCTATTATCCGCCATCATAATAGCAATGCGCTAAGGTACAAACACGCCTGGCTTTTAAAGGGAATGGGAGATGACACTCTGATTGGTTTATTGCATGTTACGCCCAAAACACACCTATGATTAATTAAGACACTAAGTATAACCCTTTTGAGCCATGCACTTAGATCGTTAAAATAGGGCCCACAGTGTTAAATCACAACACTTTACAGATAGAGTAGGTCTAGACCACACTCACACACAGAGACACTGATACAAATATACAGAAATACAGAGACACAGATACAGATACACAGATATGGAGAAATAGAATTGATTATAATTATAGCAGTTGGCTATAGTGGCAAGTATAGTACCAATAAAGATTTACAGTTACAGTCAGTGGCGACTGGTCATTAGGGGCACAGCCTCACCTTTTGACAGAAAGAAATGCAAACAAATGTTATGTTATTTTTAATTAATATAAGATCATTTTCATCTATAATTTATTATCTTCTATGAATATAACGTCTTCCTTTCTGCCTTGCTGCTTCAGACTGCGTTCTCCCGTGTTCGCGAAAGACTACGGCAGCCTGAATGTGACAGAATGGGGCTAGCCCCTCTCACACAATGCAATGTGCATTGTAAGTGGAAAATTCTTAATACCCATGCTCAGAGTGTTAGTGTGTTTGATGTAGATCACACAAATTTGATGGCCAGTGGGGCTGACAGCCCGTAGCCCCATCATCCTGCCTTTGTGGTGCTGGTCTGTATATTGATCATGTTGTGTTGGATCGAGTATGAGTGTGTACATGCTCGGTTGTTGTCATAGAATGGATCTGTATGCATCGTCGCATGACGTTAACTTTTTCTGGCTAAACTCTAACTTTACTACCATGGCCCCTAAAAGCACCGTCATCTGGCTTGCAGTCACCTATTGATGGCTAAACAACTGGTGCTGGTAGCCGCATGTGTTCACGTTACAACGCTGTCTGTTTTGTGGAGCCATGCGGTTTGTTGACATGTTAACAGAGTGAGATACAGAGTATTATAGTTTTACTGATATGTAGCCCATCTTTTAAAATTGTGCCCACCATTTTTTTTAGATATAAAAACACCACTGGTTATAGTACATGTTATTTGTTTGCTGTAAACATTTCACATTTGCTGGGAAAATGCTTAATTTGTTGTCAACATAGATTGGCAGAGGATAGAGAGCAGTCATGTCTTATTAACAGACTGCACTGACGCCTACAACTACTGGACCACATGAGGTGATATATTTGTTCTTGAGTGGTTCAAAGGGGCACTACATTTTTCACGGTGAAATATGTACTGCTGCCTAACTTTTAGTAATTATGTGTTACTTCCCAGCAGTGACTTCAGCTAATCAGGCTGAAGGGCCTGATGTGTGGTTGACCTTAGGGAATACATCCTAGAGAATAGGGACATAAGGTGAATAAAACGTAATTAGAGGGGCAAATGTACCAGATATGTCACTGCAATCAACCAGGTATTTACCAAGACAGTGAATACATACTGTAATGAGGCCTTTACAGGAGGTCATATTCATTTACATGGTAATACAAATGATACTTTTGCAGTTAAGTGTTAAACGCAAAGTAAGTGGCAATCATCGAGAATACAATTGCAACACCTTTTGAACTGCTACCATGTAATGTAGGTGAAGTGAATACTGCTGGAGTAAATCAATAAATGTGGTTATAATGTGTTCATCATGAATCTAAATATGGCCAAAACAACACATAACGAATAGTGAAACCTTTCATTTAATGCGCTCCATTGAACTGACGGTGTGCTGACAGCAGTCGATTTTATTATGTGACAAATACAAAAGGACATTAGAGTCAAGAGGTGCACAGAGATTTTAATATAAGGCACTGCAATTTTGGTTTGTCTTTTGATGATTGTGTTGTAATATATATATATATGGCTCATTGGCTCGGTGGGCAAGGCAGTCTTGAGAGCAGTGGAGCTCAGCACTTCTGATAGGAGTTGATAGCTAAAGAATGAACTTTATCTGCAGGGAGTAAACTAGATGGCGAATTTTAACATCCTTGATTCGACAACAGGATAAAATCTTAATCCCCTTCCCTGTCTGAGAGCATAATGAGATTAGAGGAGCTGAGATGGCGCGTGGGGTGACTGGCAGACTTTCTGGCAGGGATTTGAGCTTTTACTCTCCATGTGGCCGATTTTTAGTTTCATCCATTGCTCATAGTATCTTTCATTTCCGACCAAATGCTCCCGTTCGTATCATTCATGATTGTCGTTTTCAAATTTCAAAGAGTAAACCCAAATTTGCTTTGTTCCTTCTAGGCCCTTGGGACATCAGGGTTTAACCTATCACCTGCTGTAGCATCCTATTTTGCTTTGTTTTATGCATTTGAAACAACACTGGCATGCTTGGAGCGGCGCTGGTGTGGAGAATGGACCTGAGTCCTTCCAAGTCAGGTTAACGGATTTGGAACAGATAGGGAGATAAAAAGAGCCATCAATACTCCTTTCAGCCCTTTGCAGTGTGGGTATTATACGGAAGCCCTGAAAGGCAAGGTATAAAAATAAATTGCGGGCATTGTTGGCCTTCTCAGTCAACAACAAATGTCCACAAAAAAAGGAACCATAATGGAACTGTGCAGAGTCGCCGGCAGGATTCTATTTCATAGTACCGCCGTCAACTCAGTGAGCGAGCGAGTGAGAGAGAAAGAGATTGATTCGTGTTTTTTTTTTTGCACTAACGTTACCGATACAACACCCCCATAAAACCAGGATTAGCCCACCACACGTATTTCACATACCAGCCAACAGGCCGGGTTTACACATTCACCATTGCAGCTCTCACAAAGTAACTCATATTTACACACACAGCCAGGACCAGGACACACAAACACACGCCGGATTGGGTCGGGTCATAAGAATTAACATTCTGATTATTAACGAATGGGTTGCCAGTAGGTGAAATAATACATAATTAATGAGGAAAATATTACATAGTAATTACATTCATAGAGCTGCAGTCTACTGCTGTGTCCCCATTATCATGCTTTGTTTCACTGCTACGGTCTGCCACGTGGATGTACCGCTGGTAGAGAGAAAAAGAGGCTTTGCCAAAGAATTTGCCAAATTTCAAGATTGGTAGCAAACTAAGATAAACAGACTACATACAGACAGCTTTCGTTTTCTACATTTTTATGTCTGTTGAACTGGTAAATTGATCAAATATATTGGCTAATTACTCAGGTGCGTGGCTTGATGCAACTAGGGATGTAACAATTACCGGTGTAACGGTAAACCACGGTAAAAATGTTGACGGTAACAATTACCCTTTTCATTTAAAATATCCTTATTATCGCGGTGGATTACCACGGTGTGGAAACCCTGTGTTTAATCCTTCCCAGCTTCATCCGAGGCTCCTGAAGTTGCCGTGTGCTCAGACAGGAGAAGGGAGACAGCAGCTGTTTAACAGACTTTTTTCTTTTTAATTCTTTCCCGTTTTCGGACTTGTTGAAGTTATGTGTGCAGCCCATAACGTAAGTTAAAACTATTCTGTAGCTTGCTAAACTGTCATGAGTTTTACTGCCTCGTTATCTTCAATAAGTGTTCTGCTACGATGTGGATAAGTTTAGCCCATGTTACGACGTGACATTTATTTGGAGAAAGAGAGAGAGAGAGAGAGAGAGAGAGAGAGAGAGAGAGAGAGAGAGAGAGATATTATTGCCTTGATAACATTGCTGTTGCTGTGTTTCTTATTGCATAGCTGATAGATGTGCAGATTGTTTAATATTACTTGTGCAGCCACGTGTTGATATTCAGGTTGTGTTAGGGCAATTTGCTAGCAAGGTGCAATCGCCAGTAAACAGCCTAGTGCTGTGGAGCCACGTGCTTAGATATTAAAGGTGCATTAAGCTGTTTGCTCCGTTATGGATATGTGTGCTGTAATAGATGTGGCTTATTCTCAGTTTGTGTTACTGAGCAATATGTTACATTTATGTTAATTATTACAGAGAAATTAATGTAATTCTTAGTATTGTTTCTTGTTATATGCTGGTGGCTATAACATATAACAGTTTTGGTAAATAATGTTCATAGTAAGTCAGATGCTTATTAATGTGCATTATTATTTGCTTATATTTCAGAACCACATCCAACTTCACATGTAACGTCAAATACAAATTCATAGTTAACGTCATGTTGGAGTTGTAAATAAGTCTTCCTGGATCTCAAAGTCAGACATCTCTGGTTCAAGTTCTTACCTTACAGCGGGCCAGTGTTTCAGCAGCCAGTTTCAATAGTTTTTACAAGCCTATTTTTGTAATATAATAAACACTGTTACACTTTTTGAAACTATTTCAGCTTGTGTAGGCCTATCAGTGCTTTCTGAACATATTAAACACACTTTTAAAAATACTGCGATAATACCGTAAACCGTGAGAATTTTGGTCACTATAACCGTGAGGTTAAATTTTCATACCGTTACATCCCTAGACGCAACATTATTCTAGTGAGAGACTGCATATAGTAGCCTACTAAGTCACACCAGAGAAGTGTTTAAATTTACATTTTAAAAAAACAACCTTTCCCAGCCTCTTCAAGCGATTATAGCGACAAAACTGCACAAATGAGGTTGGAACACAAAGTCTCCTCACAACATGATTTCATCAGACGTTATCTACATATCTATCTTCTATCTCTGAGAAGGTAAGGTCTTATATTTATGCTGCATTTGGCTGAACTTTCGATTCCCTTTGTTTCCGGCACTAAGCGCTTGATTCTGCACAGCTTTCTCACTCTAAAAACAGCCTAAAAGTTTATCTCGTATGTACGTAGGAGACAACATCTTTTACGTTTTTCTTTGTGTTGGCATTCTAAACTCTGGTGGATAAATGAGGACTATGGTTAACTGCTCTCAGATCTCTGCAGGGTAAATCCAGACAGCTAGCTAGACTATCTGTCCAATCTGAGTTTTCTGTTGCACGATTAAAACAACTTTTGAACGTACACATGTTCCACCAAAACAAGTTCCTTCCTGAGGCTATTTTGCAGCGGACTGTGATCGGTTTAAAGAAATGCCAATAAACCAGAGCACGTTTTTCTCCCATCCAGAATGCTGTATGGACTAGCCAGACCCTCCTAGGCAGCGCTGTGGAGGAAGGTCTGGTAAAGCGAGACTACCGCTGAGTAACCGCTATTAAAACATTAAAAAGGAAAAACCACAACAAAAACATTTATAAAATATGACGGACAGGCAGAGAGATAGGCAGGCCTAGTTATTACTTATTATTGATTAGGGCCAATTAGCCAAGGATCAGGATTAGTTATCTGCTTCTCCGGGTGAGCCACTCTTTCACTCCCATCGATCCGTTAAAAGTTGCTCCCAGGCAGTCTTGTTAATCTTCTGTTATTTGGCCATGGTGCGCCATTATTTCAGCCAACAAATATTTTTCAAGGAGGAGAAATTGGAGCTTCCCTTAAGAGCCACCACGATTACTTACTTTTTAGCTTGCAAAACAATGTAACGTTTTGTTAGAGAAGCTAGCCTTCAAACTAGGTCCAGAACAGCACACAAATGTATTCATTTATTTCAATTTGGGTAAGCCAGCATCTCCATATTAAATGGAATTACTATTTTTTGCAAAACTCTGATTAGAACTAGTCTTAAATTACTTTGATTAAATGCATCCTTGTTGGTGCAACCCAGCTTGAGTCGACAAACAAATGAAATGGAACGAAATTGATCAAATCGGAAATGAAAGCTGAGCATGTGTCACAGTATTTACCTCTGTCTGCCGCTGTAGACCAGCCTGACCATGCGTTTTGGTCTCAGCTGATTTAGTCAGTAGGGATGCCTAATACGCAACAGTCAGTGGAAAGCATAAAAAGAGAAAAACAAATGTAACCTCCTCAAACCTAAATGCATGCTTTTGTTTTTTAAGTTAAGTGTGCACTAAATGAACTGTCATGTAAATCTGTATGGTAAATCTAAATGTATCAGATCTACATCTAAGGAGATAATGATACCAAAGAAGTGAAAAAGAAAACGGATGAATTGAAAGAGATTTTACTTCAACCAATCTTCTGCATTTCATTTTCTTAATGAGCTGCCATAACAATAAAACATAACACATTCTTAACATATATTTCAAAATATCCTCAAAGGAAGACATAACATACCTGTATTATTATTCAAATTTGGCTCTATCAGTGCAGTGTCTCATCTTTTGGGCTCCCTTGTTCTCTACCTACACCTCATTCATTTCTTCCCGCTATTTCATTTTCATTCAGTTCACTCAAGCGAAATTTGAACGCAGTAAAATTCTAATCAGCAATGAATGATATTGCCACATAATTACATTCATGTGTGTGCATGCTTACAAATGGCCTACTCATAACAGCCACTTTACTTTAGATGTCATTTCTGAGTGTGAGAGCAGAGCCACACTTAGTAGTTGAATGTGAATACAATTTTGTGTGAAAGCAATGAAAAATGATTCACAGTTTGGTCCACATAGACTTTTGTTTTACTGACTGTGTGAAGAGTTTTTGACAGTGTGACTTCAGTTTTGACCAATGCATGTTAAAGATCGTAATGGAATTCCTAAACTCAAATATTGTTAGCCTTTAGGGCTTGCTGATGAAGATAATTAAATTGTCTGCATGATTGACGCACCATGGGAGATGACTGAGATAGAATGTACCAGCTTGTGTGTGTGTGTGTGTGTGTGTGTGTGTGTGTGTGTGTGTGTGTTGGTGTGTAGTTATTTTGTATTGCTTTATATTGTGGGTGAACAGCTGCGCAGTTTAAATATAACGTTGGCTGAGGTTCCTGCTAAAATATGTATCTGTAAATTCAATGAGCAGGGGACTGGAGAGTCAAAACAGGCTGACAAAAAAGTATGAGATCTCTCCATGGAAAATCAACAGTGCCTCTTTGGAGGTGAGGGGATTTATGCATTTGTCTGGGTTGAGAGTCAAGAAGGGGATTTTATTTTGCTAGTTTAATAGCTTTAAAGCTCTAGGTCATTTTTGGTGGAAAACAGGAACACCAACAACTGCAGACATCCATTAACCGTAGGGATTAGCTCACTGCCTCCTGGGTGTGCTCTGTTTGTCTTTTGCTCATTTGTCTTTTGCCCTTTTGCTCATTTCCTCCTAATCTTCCTCACAACCACCTATCTTATTAAGCTACTTGGAGAATATAAGGAAATTAAGGGAGGAAAGTGAATGAGATTAGGAAACAGAGGAACTGGAACAGTTGCTTTCAGACGTGTAAAAATGTTTTGAAAATGATGATGTTACCGGAGGGAAAAAGTCATGATTCTGTTGAATAAAAATTTGCCCCAGATAAATTATATTCAAATATTAAAAAAATGTGTTGTCCTGTCAATCTATCAAACAACTAAGACATTTTATTCCTACCAATACTGTACAGGTATACCGCTTGATGACCCACATGTAGATCCCTATGTAGATAGGCAGCTATTTTTTTAATTTATCTACTAATTGAATGGTTAGCTCTCCAGCTACACTACAACTATACTACGGCACTAGCCCTGCAAGTAGCCACTGCTTCACCTTCACATTTCAGCCCTACTTTTTTACACAAATGAACGAATGCCACCTTGTGGTGTGAGACAAAGCCAAATGAGGATGGTCCAGCAGGAGCAAAGCACGGAGAGAGTAACGCATACAAAAAAGGTTTGCGTAATTTTTATTTTTTTTTATTTTATATGTGCAATAAAATGGATGTCCTAACATGACAGAAATTCCTCTTATGCGCAATTAATTAAATTCAATTGTCATGCTTGCCCAAAATGTTAAATGTAGTGTAAAAAAAATCCTTTGTTTACTTTTGGTCTCAACCCTAACTTTGAGCACCATTGTTATGACCCATGGGTCATATTTGTTTTGATGTATCAGATCTCTCTGTTCTGTGCGTGCGTGCATGCGTGTGTGTGTGTGTGTGTGTGTGTGTGTGTGTGTGGGGGGGGAAGGCTGCTTTCACAAAGCCTCAGGTGCTCCAGTGGCTGGCCGCAGGGTTGTGCAGCAGTGTGGGAGTGTCACTTAAATGGCCCATTTATGTGACGTCCTGTTATGTTCGTTAACCCCCCAGTGTAGCACAAGAGGACTTTGTTTCACAATTATTGTTTACCGTCAGAGCGTTTTTTTATGATCTCAACCTTTCTGACCAAACTTAAAGGCAGCTTTATTTCACGGAGAAAGAGTAATAGAGACAGAGCGACTGCTTTGCGAGTGCTTTGTGCTGGAGCTTGTTGCAGGAAACAGTCAGCTGTTACACAAACTCCTGGGGTCTCATTTATAAAATAACACTGCTGGATTTAATCTTCATGGTAACGTGGATGATATGGAGTGAAAAAATGTGCGTGAGGCATCAATTACGAGTAATCGTTATTCCCATTTACTTTCTGTAGTCTGACTTCAGTTCACCACCTCACCATCTGCGTCGCCAATTCCTATTTTGTCTCCAAAATGTGCGTACGCATGGGTCAGAGTATGCGTGGAGGACCGCACATTCTCCCGTCAAGTTTGTTTTTTATAAATCCCAGGAGGTTACATGATTGGCTACTGCAGCCTGACATCGGGTTATGTTTCTTCAAAAGTTAAATCTGTCTCCACTTTTTTCTGCGGGGCGCTTTTCGGCACCACCCTGCGGCCCCTACCTAAACCAGCTACCCCCATTCAAATTAATGAGAGGACTGACATTTTTGCATAAGGGTGATGAGAAACGGGTTGTGCCCTATGATTGTTCCATACGAAGGGATTGCTGCCTCTGGACTGGACAAATGGATGACATCAGCCCAAACTTTTAACTTTCAAACTCCAGCTAACAGTCAGCAACCTTCCCTCCAGATTTTTTGGCAGAGCAATGTGAAAATGGAGGAGAAGGACCAAGGGGAAATGGATGTTGAGAATTTCGAAGCAGGAGAACCTCAGAAAAGAGAATAGGGAGAATCAGCAGGAGAAATAAACCTACATGGTTTGAATGAAGATTCAGGGTTTGAAAGAAAGGGCTGGGTGTAGAGCTCTGTCAGAAAAACACATATTGGCAAGATGGATTAAGTGGGAGGAGTGAAACTGATCGTTTGAAATGATCTGGCTTGATAGTCGTTGAGTTCATGTCAAAGAGTACATCTTGACCAGTTGAGAAAATGCGTTAATGGAAAAAAATAGCGCATAAAATACCATTGCCAGTTTCTGACCAGGGATTCAAACTGGCAACCTTTGGGCTACTAGTCTGCATCTTGAACATCTGGGCTATCTACCACTCTAATTGCACACCTATTATTTCGGCCCTTTCCATGAGTCCTGACCATCCATTTGTGATCAAGTATGTTACTATTTAAGCTGGTAATAATCATTATCAGGCCAAATAGACTTGGAAAGGGATCCACTTACTATTCCTTGTCCGTGTCTATGTCAGTGAAAAATTCATAAAGCCTCACAGAGCTCTGCTTGTGGATGGCCTCCTTTTATCAAATATAAGAGCTGAGCTTTTAAAATTGGAGGGAAAAACGCTTAAATTCTCATGATAATGATTTCTACTTCCATTAAAACCAAATAAATATTTTATTCTGAAGGCCTGTGACCATTTTATGATAACGGTAATTAGTTTTCCCCAGTGTAACTGAAGGCTTCCCAGCTCAGAAGTCAGATTCACTTTGTACAAGCAAGTGATTGGCTATCCTTTAACCTGAAGGAAAACGTGACACTGCACCCTAAGGAATTCAACACGAGTCTCATAATTGACTCTCCACTGCTGTTTTTGTACACAGCCATAATGCAAACTTTTTTATTCATCTGGTTTAGTCATGTTACTCTGCATTTATCTTGCTCAATTCTCTCATTTATAAATATGCTTTTGTTGTTTCTTACTGCATGTTTTTTGCTCAGGACGTTTTTACAGTACTATTACATAGCCTGGTTTGGGAACACAACGCCGAGCCACACAATTCATCACAACTAGTCACTGTCTCATTAGTGCCATATGAATGTGAGAGACTGCCATAGTGAAGGTCAACCAGGCATTTCATTTCCAAGGGTTAGACAAGACTTGACATGAATGGGCCTTTATAATTGATTGATGGGTCATTGTTTCATCTGTCTTCTTCCATCTGTTTCTCTGTGTATCCAACATTTGCGTTGTTTCAATCTCTACATAGTTGGTATGACTGTCGTTGCTCAGACTGACTGCACTTGATTGTGATTTATTTCATACCCACTGCCTTCGTGCCTGTCTATTTCTATGAATTTCCCCCTCTCTTTCTGCAGCTTTATCTTCACACTAAAACCACTAGGTCAAAACTCACCCAATTTGGGTCAATTTAGCATCAACACAATGCTGTGTTATCTTTACCCATGGGTAGAAAACCATTGGGTCACTAATCAAACCCAAGGCAATGTTTTTTTAACAGTAATATAAAAACTAACAAGCACTGGGTCATAACCCATTTTTTCTTGAGTTTAATAGTTTTCTACTTATGGATACTGGGTAAAGTTAAAGGGTAACTTTGGTGTTTTTTTAACCTGGACCCTATTTTCCATGTTTTTGTGTGTAAGTGACTGATGGGAACAACAAGTTTTTGAAATTGGTCCAGTATTAAGCAAGCGTGCTGCAGTAAGCCTTCTACTTCATTAGAATAAAAGGACAAAGTAAATAAACCTTGTGTAACGCAATGTGAATAATTAATACATACACTGGTCCATTACGACGTCATCAAAGTCCAGTGTCTTTTGTTTTGATTGAGAGGCGTTGGAGATGGCTCAAAGCAACACATTCTCACTCTCCCATCGCGTAAAATACGTACGCTTGGTCATGTGCCTTTGGCGTTTGTTATTCACGCTAAAAGTCTCCTTTAGCATCTGGAATCATGGCGTCCCTTAGCGTTTGTTATTCATGCTAAAAGTGAAACCTTTGGCGTTTGTTATTCACGCTAAAAGTCCCCTTTAGCGTCGGGACTCTTGAGGTCGGGACGTACTGACTGACATGCGGCACAAGAACGGGACAGTTAGGTTTAGCAAAAGACTGGGGGGGTGGGGTTATAAAGTGTGTTTCTGTGACACGAAGGACAAGAACAGGACACGAAACCTGGTCTCCTGGGTGAAAGTCCTGTGTTGTTTGACTCATCCACCACCCCAACCAACCTCCTTACGCGGCACTTCGGTCCGTCATACTACTCGCTACCGTTGTCGCTCTTTGTACGTCATCTTACAACGCAGCGGCCACGCTGCTGCTCTTCCTGGTGCGTTCCATACAGACGCTGAAGGGTGCTTTTTGCGGCATATCTGACGTCCGTATGAGAACAGGTTGGTCAAAGCGCGGTTGGACCCAAGCCTGGAGCCCTGCAGTGGGACGCTATTGGTGTAATGTGAAAGGGTTTACCTGCAACCTTGTTTATAACAGGCACCACAAACCTATTGTACAGCACAACAGCAACTTCACACCTTGCAAAGTTTAGAGGTAACTTATATAGAGACGTTAAGCACAAGTGGTGCTGTGGTGCAATGTGTTTGCAAGTGTTTGTTTTTGAGCAACACTCTTCACATTGCTGCCACCATTTCAGGCTATTCTACTGATCAACATTTGTCGGTGGTAATGAGCAAAGAAGTGCTAGCTTGGTCCTACCAGACTCTCATACATTTCATTTATACAGAGTGTCTGGGCACTCTCCATTGACAAGTGTTAACTTCCTTGAAGGCAGGTACTCTGTTGAAGTTTAAAACTATTGGATCTGCCCAGAGCCACTATGGGTCTGCCATAACCAATCGCTAACGTTTGGTTGTGACGTCGGCTTAGCATTGCTAGCGTTCACCTTAGTCAACTCCTTCACCACTATCGGAGCGAGCTGGAAAATCTAACTTTTCCCAAACCCCGTGGGGAGGAGGGCCACAACATCATGGCCACCAACAAAACTCAGCGAAGATTGTTCTTGCTCGGGCTTTAACTTCTGGATATTTGGCAGCGTTGCCATAACGGACAAAATAGCTTCGCTCGCATCTTTCTCTGCCGCCATTACGGAACTACAACTCAAACTAGCGCACAACCTCAACCTCATCGTTTTTAGCTACTCCCTCTGTTCGCTGATTGGACCGGAGAAAACCCACGAACATACCGCAAACCCAGACGTAGTACTGAAGGAAAATGAAAATTGAGTGGAAGTACGTAGGAGGGCGGAGCCAGGCTAAAGAAGTGCTGCAATGTGCGAACAAAGGGAGTGAAAAAACTGATCATGTTACGTGTGACACTGGCGTGAACTCAAACACAGAGTCAGATTGATAGTTAAACAAGTTCATTACCAGTGATGGGAATAACGGCGTTACTTCTTTTCAGTAACGAGTAATCTAATTGATTACTCTTCCCATCTTAATAACGTCGTTACTGCCAAAAAATGAGGCGCGTTACTATATTTGAAGCTGTTTTTTTTCATCAGACCAACTAGATCTGAGTTAAACTGTTTTTCCTTGGATAGTGGGCAGTGCACGACGCAAGCGCATGAATGCTGACGATTGGCTGAGGTTGAGTAAAATGTCATGGTTAGCCAATCAGAGGTAGAGTTGGGTGGGTGTTCAAAAGCACGCATAGTCAGACACACAAGAACAACACAAGGGAGTCAGTCAACGAGAGAGAGACAGGTATGGCGTTATGAAATCAAGGAGAGGGTTAACTTTTTTTTTTCCCCCATATATTTTATTAAGTACAGCATTCAACCAGTACAACATAGGTCTCCATTTTGTGTTTTCAGAATGAACAGTACTTCAAAACAAATGTTCTTTCGTGGTTTAAGGAGAGGGTTAACTTTTAAGTATTTAAGTATAAACACATCAGGCCACTTACGTTATTTGCACTACAAAGAGTGTATACATTTGTTGGTTTTTGTATTTTTGGTATAGTGCTTCACAAGCATAATTTAATTTTTCCCAGTTGTGGCCTGTTGAGGTGTGTTATTTGTATCGATCCATTATATAAACATATCTACATACATGGCATTTGATCGGAGGTTAGTCTCACTTTGTCCCACAGCAACATTAAAATAGTTTAGATTTGTGTACATTGTTTCTGTTAATAATGTATTGTATTAAGTGTCCATTTCATTATAATATTCAGATTTATCATAAATAATTGAACATGGACATGTATTTTAAGTTCCATTAAAGAGGGGTAGGTGGAGGTGGGGTCACATTTGAGCATTTGAAAATGTAATTGAAAGTAACGCAATAGTTACTTTCTGAAGTAACTAGTTACTTTCATAATTTGTAACTGAATAACTAATTTAATTACTTTTTGGAAGAAGTAACTTGCCCAACACTGTTCATTACAGTACTTAATTGTCCAGGTTTTCAGAAAGGGGAATCAAGTCCAGGGTTTCAGAGGGGTACCGGTCCAGGGGTTCTGAGCAGGAGTGTCCGTGCTATCCGGATGTGCGTGTACAGTCTGTAGTGAGGTCCAATTGTAGCGAGCGGGAACGGTGGATGGCAGGAATGAGGTGGCAGCCGGAGTCAGTTTCCAACGAACTGCAGCACAAGAGAAAACAGGTCAGGACAGGCAATAAACACAAAGATCACTATCCAACAGGTTGCGACAGCAGCGAGCCTAACATGGTCACCTTGACTATGATCTGACGAAGAGTGGCAGGTTGACCGGAGTATTTAAAGCTGAGGTGATTATGGTAAATGAGCTGCAGCTGGAACCCTGACTCCAGCACACCAGGCTTCACTCCTGCAATTACAAACAGAGGGGAGGGGAAGAGGAGAGACAGAAAGCTAGCTGGCAGTAGCAGGCCTAACACATCAATGTAAACAATATAGGACATAAAATATTCAGAAATGTTCTTTGAGGAAGAAAATGCATTCAACATGTATGTTAGACTTCAAGGTTAGTAACACTGAATGGGAACATAACTTTACTTTAACTAAAACTCCACAGCACTTTTAAGGTTTTTGAAGGACCCTGTGGTGGATGTGAAGCATGACTTGTTACTCTATCATCTGCTGTTCCACAGTATAGCCTATACAACACATGTGAAAAACAAGTGTGAGAATTCGTCCCACATAGTTTCTGTGAAGGTCTTGTGTAATACTAATAACATCAACAAATCATGGGTTGGACACGAATAAAGACACAGCCTGCATGACAGCCACCTGGACAAATTTAACAAAGAGAAAAACATAACGGAAATAACTTACGCAGGATAACAATGAACCCTGCAAAAAAGAGTAAGGATCAACATGTTTCTGTAACTACATGCCTTTCAGGTTCATGTCTGCCTAACGATCTGGTGACGGTTGAACAACTTCCAGAAAATGTGGGGAACAAAGCCAAATCTGGAAACACCCACCACACTAATGCCTCACACCACCTTTCATCAAAACTTGAGATACAAGGTACTGAACTTGCTCTGACTCTGAAAGGTTACCTGAGGCAAATGGATATATTTTGAGTATGATTCGTGTTCATGTGGTGCATCAAGTGTACGGAGTTTCAGTTTATATATTTTTTTAAATGTCCATGAGTGCAGGGTCACCTTGGGTGAAAAGTAGTAAGGACTTTCCTGAACAATTTAAATTTCTTTTTTTTTTTTTTCAAATTAATACAGAAAAAAAAAACAAAAGACTGTGGCTTATTTGACATCCCACTGCAGTTGGTGTTACTTGTTACTTGTGTGTCATGAATTCCACCAACTCTTCGTTTGTTAAAATCTGGTTTTGCTTTATCACTCAATCCCCCTTTATTATTTTTATTTTTATTTTTATTTTTATTTTTTAAGATTATTTGCTGGGCATTTTAGGACTTTATTTATAGGACAGCTGAAGACATGAAAGGGGAGAGAGAGGGGGAATGACATGCAGCAAAAGGCCACAGGTTGGAGTCAAACCCACGGCGGACGGACGGTGAGCTACCCAGGCACCCTATTGCTCACTCCCCTGTCATTTCACATCTTGTCTCCCCGTCAGGCCTGGCTATCAGCTCATCACATTGCCTTGTGTGTGACTGCCTAGCTCTCTAGCGTTACTCAGCTTTTATTTGCCTGTTCTGACCCTGTTTGCCTGTTTTTTGGGCCTTAAAAAATGTACTTCTGTAAAAAAAGTTTTACACTTTTTTAAAGAAGCATCTTTTTTTCCAAAAGAATAAAAAAGCTGTTTGTTGCAAAGCCAGGCAGGCAAAAGTAATGATGCGGTAAATAGAGTCTCAAGAATGCACACTTTAGATGAGATCAGATCAATCTTCTTCCAGTATATTTTCCACATGATTACAAGCTTCTCTGTTCCTTGCTTCAGTTTCAACATTTCCAATTTGTCTTCACACAGTTATTTCACACAGCAAGAACATACAAGCACAACAAGTCTGTAAGAAAACACAATAAACACAGACTGGCAGGTGGTGGAAGTTGTTATTGACTAGTCGTCAGATTATAAAGACCTGTGGGGACAGCGCTCATTCCTGCCATGTTAACACCACACATCATGTCCATTGACGTCCCGTCTGTCAACATTTGTAGAGACCGATTGACTGATTAGTTGTGTTGCAACAATTACCGCTAATTGTGCTTTATAAATGGACCTGGCAGGCTAGCTGTGAGAACCACAGAGCTGGTCTGCTAATCTTTCTTGGCTTTTCTGTTTTTATTATTATTAAACTTGATGAATTTAGAGGAAAACATTTCATAAATGTCACTTTAAACAACAGGGCAGTACTGTACTGCTCAAATGGATATCGTTCCACTGATATAACAATTCTTACCAACTGTGTAATCATATTTTACAACTCTCACACTCTCTCTCTCTCTCTCTCTGTAGTTATGTTGGTATTTATTGGATTATTATATATGGTAACCTCCTCATGGTTGCTAAATAAATAAGAGCTCTGTTTTAGTTGGTTAAATTGTTTAAGGAGATCATTAAAATAATATGGCTTTACAAAACATAAAAAACATCATACAATATAAACTTATAACTTTTATGATTTAAAGATTTTCAGAAAAAAATTACCTACCATTGGCACTAAAGAGCCCCTATTATACTTCTTTTTAGCGATGTTCAAAAAGCATATGTTTCTCATACTGCCCATTGCTGCAGCTCCTCTGTCCTGAAACATTCTGGTCGAATAGTCAAATTTGCTTAGGAAGGTTCCTAACGGAGTGAAATGACCCGTAAGTAGTTAAGTGGCGGCCATGATAAGAGCCATTCGAATTGTCTAAGTGATAAGGAAAGGTGCTTCAATGCTTCCTTTGTTACCTCCTTTAGCATAGGATACACTCAATCATCCTTTGCAAAAGGAAAGGAGATAACGCCGTCCCACAAGTCCTTGCGGCAGCAAAATTTAAAGCGGCGCATCATCATTTCACCGTTCATAATCAGAAGATGCACGGTAGCGCCGGCAGCCGTAATTCTGTACGCACCGTGCGTACAGAATTATTTTCTGTGAGACATTTCAACACATCTAATAATAATGATAATGTACTTCACAGCACCGTCTGAGTGATTTAAAAAAACTGTTAATGTTAGAACTTTACTCCTCGTCGCCAACGCGTAAAATGACAGTGAGCATGTGTTAACAGAACTGTGAATGAATGGCTCACTGAATAAAAAGGTTACAGAGCGCACCGGACAGCGATTTATTTTTAGCCCGGAGCAGCGTCTGAAATAGGTCCACCTGTTCGCCCGTCACGGCTTATTTCAATATATATGTTTTTTTGAAAGTCACTGCAGATATGACTACATTATTTTGACCATGTGTGAAAGTAGGAATATTATGGAATGCGCAGATTGGCTCAAATCAATTACCTGAAATCAAAAAACCAAATAAGTTACTTTCACCCTCTCTGTAGGCTATTGCTTTTTAAATTAGGTATTGTAGTGATGTTATGTATGAGTGTTTTACTGTAGTGATGAGAGAGGCTGCTTGTGCGGAGTAATGCCACTGTTGCTGATATCGTGGGACATTTCAACAGCAAAACTAAAATCTGTAGTCATAAACTTGACAGAGAAAACATAACTTTGCTTCGATGTGTTTACAGTTAAGAGAATATTGTCCTCATTAATAATGTATTTCTGTCACCCACCCGCAACCGTCTAACCCTTATAACATATAATATGTACCCTCCAGTAGATTCGTAGGTCTAACGTGTTCTGCTTATCTTGCATACATTTAACTATTATTTCCATACAATGAGTGGGCAGGAGGGTGAGCGTGAGCAACCAATAATGATAAAACACTTTATTAGCTGAACACCTTTCATACAAGAAACAACCTACACCTCAGTGCTTTATAATAACGAAATGACATGCAAGTGAATGCCTCACATGAAATGACATAATTAATGCAGAATATAATGTAAATAAAATGGTGATGAAGTAATATTTTCCACCAGGTTGTCCAGGTTTCTTGAGCCAGCATGAAACAACACGGTGAAAACGCACGGCACAAAGTATCCAGATGCCTTTCTGTAGTCCACCTTCAGAACAGTGTAGTTTCACCATCTGACCCACCCACGTCAATAACATCTGCAACACTTTGTGCCTTCTCTGCATTAATTTATGGTGCAAATGTCTTTAATTACGTAAATAAAATGATTATTAGATATTTGGGGGGTTGCAATTCAATTCAATTGTATTTATAGTATCAAATCATAACAAGAGTTATCTCAGGACACCTTACAGATAGAGTAGGTCTAGACCACAGTCTATAATTTACAAAGACCCAACAATTCCAGTAAATCCCCTAAGAGCAAGCATTAAGTGCGACAGTGGCGAGGAAAAACTCCCTTTTAGGAAGAAACCTCGGTGATGAGAAAAACTTCCTTTTAGGGAGAAACCTACAGACCCAGGCTCTTGGTAGGCGGTGTCTGACGCTGCCGGTTGGGGGTGTGATGAACAATGGCAATAATAGTCACAATAAAGATAATGGAACAATGACCAGAAATAGTAGTTGTAGTAGTTCATGGCATAGCAGGGCACTGCAGGGCATTACAGGACGTAGCAGGGCACAGCAGAGCATGGCAGGACGTAGCAGGACGTAGCATGATGTAGCAGGGCACTGCAGAGTGTAGTAGGGTGTAACAGGGCATAGCAGGGCGCGGAGCAGGACCACCGGGACAGCTGCAACCATGATTTAGGTGCCACCCTAATCCAAGGAGACATGCTGGGCGGAAAAAAAAAACAAAAAACATAAGGGCTATGGGGAATAAGCTCCCCAGAGCTAAGTTGCACTGGACAGTTTTAATTATTTAAATTAAATTGTAAATTACTGTAAATTACACCTATATATGTAACAGTGACTTTACATTTTGGCATTGAAAACGAAACCTGAACTGAGAAAGAAAACATTGGCATTGAAACGCATGCCCGCACGCACGAACGCACGCACGCACGCACGCACGCACGCACGCACGCACGCACGCACACACACACACACACACATTGTAAAGAAGGACTTGCTATTTTATGTTCGGGGTAACGGGGATCAGCCAATCAGCGCCTTTGTTTTGGGGTTACAGAGAGAACACCTGTTTACGTTGGCTGATAAGTTTCGTTTTTGAGTTAGTAGTGAGAGTGGCCGGGAGAAGCACAGGTAGATATTTCTGAGGTGTATCGTTGTCGTCTGTGTCGCCATCTGTGCATGTGTGCGTTCAGAGACATGTGAGTACACTGGTATAAATGTTTTACATATGTGTATTTTCGGTCCCTTAGGTTTATATGAATGTTATCTGTTCTGGGATACTCAGATGAAATGCAGTATGTTAGCATAAATTTCGCTAGCAGCATGCTAATGCCTAGTATTGTTAGTGTTACCTTACTATTGTGCTTATGTGTGCACTCACATGACACTGCACTGTTATTATCGGAGTGTTTACCATATTGTGTAGTAGAGAACTTTGGGTTGCTGTTACTAAGACCCAGCAGTAAGAAGGCTGCTGATGTGTGTTATCTGGTATATTCTTTGGTTATTTGATATAAGCAGCTATAGCTACCTGAAGTGAAAGTTATACTAATTACCATTTGGTAGTCTTAGTAATTGCATCCTGTCAGCACTGTTGTTTTTACTTGTATGCTGATATTTCCCTTTTTTATTGTTTATTGTAGAACCACACATACACTCATGAAGACAGACAATCATCTGTTAATAAATCTATTGAAGAGCATCAGAGCATTTGACTGCATTCTTACCGATGCACCACAGTGGTCACCTAATCCCAACCAGCTACAGTTACAGTCCTAGTTATCGATTCGCCACTACAAATTGGTCCTTCGAGCCGGATAGTGTGACTGCTGTGTGTGAGGATGTTACCATATGGTAGAGGTGAGGCAACGCCACTTCCTGATACAGACACGTCTGCCAACCTGGCTTGCTGACTATGACGTCTCCCTGCCTGTTGTGGAGAGACCCCCCCAGGCTGCAGCACTCTCCCCACAGCCCCCCTATCAGATGCAGGAGCCCTACTACAGTACTGAGAGGATAGACCAGATGTTAACGCGCACCTCCCAGCTCTTTGATCCGTGGAACCAGACTGGTGCTCGCCCTAAGTATCCCAGAGAGTCAGTGTTCTCGGGACCCCATTATCAGAGCACCCCAGACCCACTGTCTCACAGAGTAGACCCAGGGGCTTCACTTGCAATATTAGATGAGCTGCAAAAGATCAGGGAGGATAACCAGAGGCTTCAACTCATCGTAATGGAGATGCAAACACAGCTTAATTTAAGCAGAAGGTCAGATGCATCACATCCCACTGCCCTCCCCCCCACGGAGTACAGCCCGCACGCTCAGCCAGCAGAGCTCGCTGCTGCCACTAGCCCACCAAGGTCTACACCACAGGTTACGGCCCATAATACATTAGCACCTGTGCATGTGCCCAGTAAAGTAGAAGTGGACGATGAAGACTGGCCCCTCCCCCCCCCTCCAGTGGCAGATGATGAAGAAACGCCTCAGCTATCCACTACCACACTGTCCACAGAGTTAGTGGCAGAGCTGATGACATGCCTTAAGAAGATGGGGATCACTCAAGAGCAGTTTCCTGGAATCCCGGCACCTGACAACTGTAAGCTGGTTGCATCTGGTCGGATGGGAGGGAGGTCACCTCAGCCGACGGAGCCGCAAGTCTGTCCACATATATCACCCCATTTTATTCCTCCTGAGCCAGGCGCAGCTGATGAACAGAGACACTTCCGCCAAGCAACAGAGTACATATATCGGGGTCCTCAACCCACCATCCCAGACTTTAGTAGAGGGGACCCACGTGAGTTTGCTAGGCTAAAGACCTCCCTGGAAAATCTCCTCCCCAAGGATGCCACGGAGAGGTTTAAATATCAGATCCTAGTGGACCATCTCAAATTTGAAGAAGCACTTCTCATTGCAGACTCATACACCAACTCTACCCAGCCCTACACCGACACCATGGCCTCTTTAACAGAGCACTATGGGAAGCCTCACCAGCTAGCATTAAGGCGCATTGTAGACCTAATGGAGGTGCCTAACATCCGTAGCCAGGACATCGCTGCCTTTAAAGGATTTGCCCTCAGAGTGAGAGCCCTGGTTGGCATGCTCGACCAGCTTGGAGAGAAAGGCCATATTGAGCTTCAGTGTGGGTCTCATGTCACTAGGCTGATGTCCAAGCTCCCACAAGACATGCGGTCTGGGTTTATGAGACACCTACATCCCCTCTGCATCCGGGTCCCTACGCTGTTAGATTTCGCCAGCTGGCTGGAGTTTGAGCTGCAGATTCAGGAGTATGGATATGGGTCTCGACCCAGAGAGAACCCAGAGGGTAAAAGGGAGAGACGGAAGGACTCAAAGTCTGGCAGGCCAACCACAGTCCTCCATGGAGCTGAACAGTCTTCAAGTGGCCCGGCTGTCCCAGTATTCCCATCCACCAGTGCCAACCCACAAGGCAAAGTCGCCCTGCCCTGCCCATACTGTACCGATGCCCTGCATTACCTGAACCAGTGCACTAAATTCAACCAGTTAACTGAGCAGCAGAGAGACTGGGTCAAGAGAAACAGGCGGTGCTGGCGTTGTGGTCGCTGTCACCAGGCCGCACAGTGCAGACTAAAGGCCAGGTGCAAGAAATGTGATGGCAGACATCTGGAAGCTCTCCACGACCTTAACACTAGGCCTGCCATAGTGACACCACCCACAGAGAACACCTCCTGCCTAGTGAGCACTGCCAATGAAGTTCTCTACTTGGATAGGCAGTCCGGCTGCAGTCAGGTGCTCCTGAAGGTGACAAAGGTTGTGCTACATAATGGAGAGCAGGCCATGGAGACCTACGCGATACTGGATGACGGATCAGAGCGGACTATGCTCCTTCCAGCCGCTGCTAAGGAGCTTAAACTTAAAGGAGAGCCAGAGAACCTTGCTTTACGGACTGTGCGACAGGATCTTAGAGTTCTACATGGGATGTCTGTTTCCTTCTCCATTTCTCTTGCCAAGCACCCTCAAAAGACTTACAATATCCGGAGAGCCTTTACTGCCGATCAGCTGGGGCTGGCAGAGCACTCACAACCGGTGAAGACGCTTCAGCGCAAATATAAACACCTGAGAGGCCTTCCCTTGCAAACACTGGAACGTGTCCATCCCATGATCCTCATTGGGTCAGACTACACGCATCTGATCACCCCAATAGAGCCAGTTCGTCTGGGACCGCCTGGAGGACCAGCTGCTGTAAAGACCAAGTTGGGTTGGACCATTCAGGGCCCAACCAAAGTCATCTGACAGCATCTCCAGCCACAGCAGTGTCTGCATATAGCCACACAGTCACCCTCTGCAGAGCTCCTTTATCATGTGGAGAAGCTATGGCAAATGGACGTATTGCCTTACAGGAGTGAGAAGATGGTGACCCGCTCAAGGCAAGATCAAGAGGCAGTTAACATGCTGGAAACCCGGACAGCGAGGGTGGAAGTCGACGGAGTCCATCGCTACGCCACCCCCTTGCTGCGTGTAAAGAACATGCCCCGTATCCACACCTCCAAAGATGCTGTACTGGCGAGTCTGCGGAGCACCGAAAGACGTCTGATGAAAGACCCAGCATGAGCATCAGCCTATGCAGCAGAGACCCTGAAATTGGAACAGGCAGGGTACGTGAAGAAGGTAGCAGAGGAGGAGCTGCGTACGTCAACAGAGTCCTGGTTTATACCTCACCACATGGTGAGTCATAATGGGAAAAACAGACTCGTATTCAACTGCTCCTTCACACACAAAGGCTACAACTTAAATGAGCTGCTACTACCAGGCCCCACATTGACTTCCAGCCTGCTAGGTGTCCTACTGAGATTCAGGGAGCATATTGTTGCTGTAAGCAGCGACATTAAAGGCATGTTTCACCAGATCAGGTTGCTGCCAGAAGATAGATCCCTACTTCGTTTTGTGTGGAGGGATTTGAACAGAGAGGCGCCACCCGGCACCTATGAGTGGCAGGTCCTCCCCTTTGGAACCACATGCAGCCCCTGCTGTGCAACGTTTGCACTACAGAAGCATGTGACAGACCACAGCCAGCTAGAGGAGGACGTCAGGGTGGCTGACGAGCGTTATTTCTATGTGGATAACCACTTACAGAGCCTCTCCTCCCCTACCGCAGCCAGACAGCTGGTTGACAAATTAAAGATGCTGTTAGCCTCAGGGGGGTTTGAGCTGCGTCAGTGGACTAGTAACGTCCCCGAAGTTATCAGTCACCTTCCTAAAGGGGCAAGATCCCAGAGCAGAGAGCTATGGCTCACAGAGTCGATGGAGGATCCACAGGAGCTCGCACTTGGACTCCGATGGCTTTGCGCCTCGGACACTCTGGCATACAAGTGCAGCCTCATTGACCGTCCCACACCGACTATGAGGAACATCTATAGTACACTGGCATGGCTTTTTGATCCGTTAGGCTTCCTCGTTCCCTTCGCCACGCAGGCCAAAATCATTGTGCAGCATCTATGGAACAAAGAGAGAGAGCGGGATGACCAGTCGCTGCCAGATGACGCCCTCAAGGCCTGGCTCACTTGGGAGAATGAGCTGCAGCACCTTCCAGAGATCGTCTTGCCACGATGCTACACGAGCCCCCCTCTG
The DNA here is from genome assembly GCF_008315115.2 of Sander lucioperca. Taxonomy (NCBI): domain Eukaryota; kingdom Metazoa; phylum Chordata; class Actinopteri; order Perciformes; family Percidae; genus Sander; species Sander lucioperca. Next base: position 16,647,225 of record NC_050184.1, read on the forward strand.
GACCACCCAAGTTCTGCCAGAAGCCTCCACGTATTCTGTGACGCGTCTGAGAAAGCTTACGGTTCAGTTGCGTACCTTCGTACGGAGGGATCAGGTGGGAAGGTGGAGGTGGCTTTTTTGACTGCACAGTCGAGAGTGGCCCCCAAGCGCCAGCAATCGATACCGCGATTAGAGCTATGTGCAGCGGTGACTGGGGCGCAGCTAGCAGTGCTGCTGCAGCGTGAACTCACCCTGGTACTTCATGAAGTGGTGCTCTGGACAGACTCCACCACAGTTCTTGCATGGCTCCAGTCAGACTCCTGCAGGTTTAAGGTGTTTGTGGGCACCAGAGTCGCTGAGATCCAGGAGCTGACTGAGGCCCAAGCATGGAGGTACGTGGATTCTGCAAACAATCCCGCAGATGACATTACGCGTGGGAAGACCCTAATGGAGCTGGCAGGGGAGAGCCGGTGGAACCACGGCCCAGCATTTTTGCGCCTTTCACCTAAGCACTGGCCTACTAAGCCAGACGCTGAGCAGTTGGATGCCACAGAGCTTCGCAAGGCTGCATTTTGCGGCTCCATCACCACCGCTCCTCTTCCACCCTCACTTGATGCCAGTCAATTTAACAGTTTCAGGGACATGATGGGGGCGGCGGGTAACCAGTCCACGCCAGCTGCACAAGACTATCAGGATGCTGAAAGGGAACTACTGAGACAAGCCCAGGTAGACTGCTTTGAGGAGGACTTTCAACATCTCTCAGAAAGAAAACCTGTCCCCTCCACCAGCCATTTGATCACCTTAGCCCCTGAATATGACGACCAACTGAAGCTGATCCGGGTTGGAGGCAGATTGCGTCGCAGTGACTTGCTGGAACCAGAAGTTATTCATCCCATTGTTCTGGATCCAGCTCACCAGGTGACTAGGCTCATTATTCAAGATGCCGACCGAGACCTCCGTCATCCAGGCTCAGAGCGACTCTTTGCAGAACTTCGCCGACGGTACTGGATCCTTCGTGGAAGAGAAGCGGTGAAGCGGCACCAGCGCTCCTGCCCTGATTGTCGGAGATGGAGAGCAAAGCCTGCAGTGCCACAAATGGCAGACCTACCTCTTGCCCGCCTGCGGTTGATGAAACCACCTTTTTTCTCTACAGGAACGGATTGTTTCGGGCCTTTCATGGTCAAAATCGGATGGCGTAATGAGAAGCGTTGGGGTATACTATTTAAGTGCCTTACTACCCGAGCTGTCCACATAGACGTCCTGACTATGCTAGACCAGGATTCCTTCCTGATGGCCCTCCGCAGATTCATCTCACGCAGGGGAAAACCAACGGAGCTTCTGTCAGACCAGGGCACAAATTTCAGAGGAGGTGAGAGGGAAATTCACGAATCCTTTAAGGCACTGCACCCCACTTTATAGGCAGAACTGGCCAAACATCAAATCAAGTTTAGATTCAACCCTCCAAGTGCACCTCACTTTGGTGGTGCATGGGAGAGGGAAATTAAATCTATCAAAACTGCCCTGTATGCAACGATTCAGATGCAGACTGTAACAGAAGAAGTCCTGCGCACGGTCCTGATCGAGATAGAGGGCATCCTAAACTCCAAGCCCTTGGGGTATGTATCCAGTGACATCGCAGACCCTGACCCAGTAACCCCCAATCTGCTTGTGATGGGGCGGCCCGACCCATCGCTGCCCCAGGTGTTGTATCCGGAGTCTGAGCTGTTGAGCCGCCGCCGCTGGAGGCATACACAGGTCCTTGCCGACCAATTCTGGAGGGCATTTATCAGGCACTATCTTCCTGCCCTGCAGACACGCACCAAGTGGCAGAAAGAAGTGGCCCCACTACAACCTGGTGCTGTCGCCATGATTGTTGACCCACAGCTCCCGAGAGCACGGTGGCCTATTGGCCGCATCGTAAAGGTTATCCCAGGTGCAGATGGGAGGATCAGGACAGCGGAGATCCAGGTGAACGACAGGAACTACACCCGGCCAGTTGCCCGTCTTGTCCCACTTCCTGCCATACCTGAGACAGCACCTGAGAACACCAGTCCTTCTCAGGGACAGCAAATTTGACTGTGCAAATTTGGGGGCGGCTGTAAAGAAGGACTTGCTATTTTATGTTCGGGGTAACGGGGATCAGCCAATCAGCGCCTTTGTTTTGGGGTTACAGAGAGAACACCTGTTTACGTTGGCTGATAAGTTTCATTTTTGAGTTAGTAGTGAGAGTGGCCGGGAGAAGCACAGGTAGATATTTCTGGGGTGTATCGTTGTCGTCTGTGTCGCCATCTGTGCATGTGTGCGTTCAGAGACATGTGAGTACACTGGTATAAATGTTTTACATATGTGTATTTTCGGTCCCTTAGGTTTATATGAATGTTATCTGTTCTGGGATACTCAGTTGAAATGCAGTATGTTAGCATAAATTTCGCTAGCAGCATGCTAATGCCTAGTATTGTTAGTGTTACCTTACTATTGTGCTTATGTGTGCACTCACATGACACTGCACTGTTATTATCGGAGTGTTTACCATATTGTGTAGTAGAGAACTTTGGGTTGCTGTTACTGAGACCCAGCAGTAAGAAGGCTGCTGATGTGTGTTATCTGGTATATTATTTGGTTATTTGATATAAGCAGCTATAGCTACCTGAAGTGAAAGTTATACTAATTACTATTTGGTAGTCTTAGTAATTGCATCCTGTCAGCACTGTTGTTTTTACTTGTATGCTGATATTTCCCTTTTTTATTGTTTATTGTAGAACCACACATACACTCATGAAGACAGACAATCATCTGTTAATAAATCTATTGAAGAGCATCAGAGCATTTGACTGCATTCTTACCGATGCACCACAGTGGTCACCTAATCCCAACCAGCTACAGTGACAGTCCTAGTTATCGATTCGCCACTACACACACGTAGAATCTTATTGTTTTATTTTGATATTGTTTTGCAGTCTGAGGTGTTTTTTTCAATGACAATCTCCAGATTTTTTTCAGTGATGGGGCTTGTCTTGACTCCAAACACTTGTGCGTTTTCGTTATCAGTCGCCAGATGACCCCATGGCGTATCACTTGCATAAAGCTTAGTGGCTGTGTCGGCTGACTGCCTGCTACTTAGTTTGGCAGCAAGAGCCGTGGACTGTGATTAATCTGAACAGCATGCATGGAAATGAATCACAATATAATATAGCTTGCTTTTCCCTCGATAGCCTGAAGTCACTAAATTTGTAGCTAGTCGCTTTGTAGAAATTAAGTCACTAAGAGAGTCTGAAAAGATTTAGCGAGAAAGTTGGCAACCCTGTGCCTAGCATGTACCAGATGTTAGGCTTTATACCCGCACTGTACTCTAAGCCGGACTAACTAAACTTTGTGTGGGGGAGACATGCTGATTTCCATTTGAGGACCATGTCACCTCTAAACCAATTAAGGCCACAAGTGCATTTTATTGAAACTTCACAATTACTGGTGCCAAGACTTGGATGGTTTATAGTATGATAAGATGTTGAATATCTAAGTACTGGAGATTAGATATGTTTTGATTGCATTGCTTAATAATGCATTTACAGTAACGAGCTGATGTTCATGCCTTTGCTGGCGTTGCTGTCTGTGTGGATGAGAGGCAGCTTCCGTTTGAGAATGAATACCCTGCGTGCATGTGTGTGTGTGTGTGTGTGAGAGAGAGAAAGTGCATGTGTTTTGTTAATTTTTGTTAATTTGTCTTCTGTGAGAGCTGTTTAAAGGGGTGATAGAATGATTAAAAAGGGTATTTCACACTGTTCCTTAAGGTCTCCTAATAGGGTATGTAACATTGATTGGGCTGAAAATTGCCCGGTTGCTATTTTATGGGCCCTTATGCATCCCTGTGTTTTGGCCCTATTTGGAACGAGAGCTTTTCTTCCAAATATGGTATGCTCATGAATATTTAGATGAGCTGCGCACTGATTGGTTGAGGAACCACATACATATACATTGGAGACGAGACAGCAGGTCTCATATTTCAGACACTGCAATGTTTTGTTACTAAATTCACTTCTGAGACTTATGCGAGAAATCAACTATATAAAGCTCAAATATGGGCCGTTTTACGAAAATTGATGGCTAATTGCAAATTTGGTAAGACGTGTTGGACTTCAGGAGGTCCACACAGTCTGACGAGACAGCGGCAGCCCCGCTGCGCTCCATACCCAGGAGAAAGTCACCGTTTCTGGGTTACTGGACAACCGGGGCTCGGGGCTCCACGGAGCTGGCCGGCTGCCGGCATAACTATAGTATATTTAGGGCCCGAGCGCCGACAGTGGCGAAGGCCCTATTGGAACTGAAGGAATTATTATTTTCCCGGCAAATTAATTACCTTTTTGAAGGGCTTAACATATTCAAAAACTCACCAAAATTGGCGGTCGCATCAAGTCTGGTGAAAATTTACGTATTTTAAGGGTTTCGGGAATAGGCGCACAAAAATGGCCCGCTAGCACCCCCTACAAAGTTACAAAAATAGACTCACGAAACTTGGTACACATATGTAGCATGTCAAGACGTACAAGAAACTTCATTAGAGCCATACCCTAAACCCAACAGAAAGTCCGACATTTTGAATTGAAAGTTCGAAATTAGTGCGATTTTGGCCATTTCCACTTGTCGTACTTTAACGAACTCCTCCTAGAGATTTCATCTGATCAACTTCAAATTTGGTCTGTGCCATCTTAAGACATTAAAGATGAAAAGTTATTAAAAGAAAAACTTTTCGTCATAGGGCATGGCCGTGACGGGGCGGCCATTTTGAGTGTTTTGCCACCGAAACAGGAAGTGGGTGTAACTTGAGTGTACATTGTCCAACTGGTTCGAAACTTTTCATAAGACTCTAACTCTGAGGACATTTACTGCACAAAATTGACTCAAAGTCATAGCGCCCCCTAGTGGCAACAGGAAGTAGGCCCAAAACTATACGTGCTATACTTTAACAAACTCCTCCTAGAGATTTCATCCGATGGACTTCAAATTTGGTCTGTACCATCTCAACACATTAAAGATGAAACATTATTAAAAGAAAAACTTTTCGTCAAACGGTGTGGGCGTGGCATGGCGGCCATTTTGAGTGTTTAGCGATGAACAAAGAAGTTGTTGTAACTTGAGTGTACGTTGTCGTATCTGCCCGAAATTTCTCACGATTGACAAGGGTCCAGGCCTGAGGACATCTACAGGCCAATATTTACTTTTGGTCATAGCGCCCCCTGCTGGCAACAGGAAATGCACCTTATATGACAAACATCATCCGATTTACATGAAACTCATAATGTGTGGTCTACATGTGATACTGAGCCGCCCCCTATACTTTAACCACGCCCACTTACTCAGGCCACGCCCTCTTTCATAACATTTTAACCATTTAAGGTAGAGTTTTGTGTGAAGTGTCATTGAACTCAGCAGATAGTTCCTTATTCATTGGTGATGGTTTTTCCCGCCCCCCCCCTATGCTTAAGCCACGCCCCCTTTCATAACTGGTGACCTGTTTAAGGTAGAGTCTTATGTGATGTATCAATGAACTCAGCAGAGACTTTCTTTTTAATTGGTAAAGGTTTGCCCCGACCCCTATACTTTGGCCACACCCCCTGTCACAGCTAATGAACTGTATGATGTAGAGTCTTGTGTGAGGTATCATTGAACTAAGCAGGGAGTTCCCTTTTCATTGGTGACGATTTGCAGTGTCTGAGTGCCGCGTAAATGCATGGAGCGGCGACCGCCGGTAACCCCGACGCGCGCAGAGGAGCGAGGGCCCGTCCTTCGCTGCTTGCAGCTTTAATTACAGTTTGAATTTCGTCACGCCACTTACATAAGAGCTACCCTAAGGTCTTACAAAGCTAACGCTTGTGTCCGATTTCAATTTAATGCATTTTTGTGAATTTGAGGGGTTTCGTTAGCTGCTGGTGTCCCTTCAATCCTATGAGTAAAGATTGCGGCTAGCTGCAGGCCCTGGAGCTCCGTCAGGGCCTCGGCATTTGGTAGTCCAGTAACCCAGACACGATGACTTTGGATGGAGCACCGCAGGCTTCTAGTCGTGACGAAGATCCATCTAGCTCACAGCAAGCCGGGGTCATTGAAGGAGGACACGCCGGGCGGCTCCTGCTGAACTGCGACACACAGTCGGACAGAATTTGCAATTAGCCATCAATTTTTGTAAAATGGCCCATATTTGACCTCTACATAGTTGATTTCTCGCATAAAAAAAGTGAATTTAGTAATTAAATAGTGGACCTCTCCTGGAACCATCACCTTATCGTGGTGGAGAGGTTTGTGTGTCCCTATGAACCTGAGGGCTGTGTTGTCTGGAGCTTTGTGCTCCTGGTAGGGTCTCCCAAGGCAAAGTGGTCTCAGGGGAGGGGCCAGACAAAGAATGGTTCAAAAACCCTATGAAAAAACGAGGTAGAGATGGAGTGACCCTGCCCGGAGGAAGCCCGGGGCCCCCGTCTGGAGCCAGGCCCAGATGGAGGGCCCGTCAGCGAGCGCCTGGTGGCCGGGTTTGCCACAGAGCCCGGCCGGGCACAGCCCGAAAAAGCTACGTGGCACCTCTCTCTCCAACCCATGGACCCACCACCTGTGGGAGGAACCGCTGGGGTCGGGTGTGCTGCCACATGGGTGGCAGTGAAGGTCAGGGGCCTCGACGGACCAGACCCGGGCAGCAGACGCTGGCTCTGGGGACTTGGAACGTCACCTCTCTGTGGGGGAAGGAGCCGGAACTTGTGCGGGAGGTGGAGCGCTACCAGTTGGATCTGGTGGGGCTTACCTCTACGCACAGTCTCGGTTCTGGAACCATACTCCTGGATAGGGGTTGGACGCTTTTCTTCTCCGGAGTTGCCCAGGGTGTGAGGCGCCGGGCGGGTGTGGGGATACTCACAAGCCCCCGGCTGAGCGCCGCTACGTTGGAGTTTACCCCGGTGGACGAGAGGGTCGCCTCCCTACGCCTGCGGGTTGTGGGGGGGAAAACTCTGACTGTTGTTTGTGCGTATGCACCAAACAAGAGCTCGGAGTATTCGGCCTTCTTGGAGACCTTGAATGGAGTCCTGTATGGGGCTCCAGTGGGGGACTCCATAGTTCTGCTGGGGGACTTCAACACGCACGTGGGAAATGATGGAGACACATGGAGAGGCGTGATTGGGAGGAACGGCCTCCCTGATCTAAACCAGAGTGGTTGTTTGTTGTTGGACTTCTGTGCTAGTCATGGATTGTCTATAACGAACACCATGTTCGAACATAGGGATGCTCATAAGTGTACTTGGTACCAGAGCACCCTAGGCCAAAGGTCAATGATCGATTTTATAATCGTTTCATCTGATCTGAGGCCGTATGTTTTGGACACTCGGGTGAAGAGAGGGGCAGAACTGTCAACTGATCACCATCTGGTGGTGAGTTGGGTCAGAGGGTGTGGGAAGACTCTGGACAGACCTGGTAAGCCCAAACGGGTAGTGCGGGTAAATTGGGAACGTCTGGAGGAGGCCCCTGTCCGACAGACTTTCAACTCACACCTCCGGCGGAGCTTTTCGTGCATCCCTGTGGAGGCTGGGGGCATTGAACCTGAGTGGACAATGTTCAAAGTTTCCATTGCTGAAGCTGCGGCGGGGAGCTGTGGTCTTAGGGTCTTAGGTGCCTCAAGGGGCGGTAACCCACGAACACCGTGGTGGACACCGGTGGTCAGGGAAGCCGTCCGACTGAAGAAGGAGTCTTTCCGGGATATGTTATCCCAGAGGACTCCGGAGGCAGTTGCAAGGTACCGAAGGGCCCGAAGGGCTGCAGCCTCTGCCGTGAAAGAGGCAAAGCAGCGGGTGTGGGAGAAGTTCGGAGAAGACATGGAGAAGGACTTTCGGTCGGCACCAAGGTGCTTCTGGAAAACCGTTCGCCACCTCAGGAGGGGGAAGCGGGGAACCATCCAAGCTGTGTACAGTAAGGATGGGACGCTGTTGACCTCAACTGAGGAGGTAATAGGGCGGTGGAAGGAACACTTTGAGGAACTCCTAAATCCGACTAATACGCCCTCTATGGTAGAGGCAGAGCTGGAGGATGATGGGGGATTGTCGTCAATTTCCCTGGTGGAAGTTGCTGAGGTAGTTAAACAACTCCACAGTGGCAAAGCCCCAGGGATTGATGAGATCCGTCCAGAAATGCTTAAAGCTCTGGGTGTGGAGGGGTTGTCTTGGTTGACACGCCTCTTCAACATTGCGTGGAAGTCGGGGACGGTGCCTAAGGAGTGGCAGACCGGGGTGGTGGTTCCCCTTTTCAAAAAGGGGGACCAGAGGGTGTGTGCCAATTACAGGGGTATCACACTTCTCAGCCTCCCCGGTAAAGTCTACTCCAAGGTGCTGGAAAGGAGGGTTCGGTCGATAGTCGAACCTCAGGTTGAAGAGGAACAATGCGGATTCCGTCCTGGTCGTGGAACAACGGACCAGATCTTTACTCTCGCAAGGATCCTGGAGGGAGCCTGGGAGTATGCCCAACCGGTCTACATGTGCTTTGTGGATCTGGAGAAGGCGTATGACCGGGTCCCCCGGGAGATACTGTGGGAGGTGCTGCGGGAGTATGGGGTGAGGGGGTCCCTTCTCAGGGCCATCCAATCTTTGTACGACCAAAGCGAGAGCTGTGTCCGGGTTCTCGGCAGTAAGTCGGACTCGTTTCAGGTGAGAGTTGGCCTCCGCCAGGGCTGCGCTTTGTCACCAATCCTGTTTGTAGTATTTATGGACAGGATATCGAGGCGTAGTTGGGGTGGAGAGGGGTTGCAGTTTGGTGAGCTGGGGATCTCATCGCTGCTTTTTGCGGATGATGTGGTCCTGATGGCATCATCGGCCTGTGACCTTCAGCACTCACTGGATCGGTTCGCAGCCGAGTGTGAAGCGGCTGGGATGAGGATCAGCACCTCTAAATCTGAGGCCATGGTTCTCAGCAGGAAACCGATGGAGTGCCTTCTTCAGGTAGGGAATGAGTCTTTACCCCAAGTGAAGGAGTTCAAGTACCTTGGGGTATTGTTCGCGAGTGAGGGGACAATGGAGCGGGAGATTGGTCAGAGAATCGGCGCAGCAGGTGCGGTATTACACTCAATCTATCGCACCGTTGTGACGAAAAGAGAGCTGAGCCAGAAGGCAAAGCTCTCAATCTACCGGTCAGTTTTCATTCCTACCCTCACCTATGGTCATGAAGGCTGGGTCATGACCGAAAGAACGAGATCCAGGGTACAAGCGGCCGAAATGGGTTTCCTCAGGAGGGTGGCTGGCGTCTCCCTTAGAGATAGGGTGAGAAGCTCAGTCATCCGTGAGGAGCTCGGAGTAGAGCCGCTGCTCCTTCGCGTCGAAAGGAGCCAGTTGAGGTGGTTCGGGCATCTGGTAAGGATGCCCCCTGGGCGCCTCCCTAGGGAGGTGTTCCAGGCACGTCCAGCTGGGAGGAGGCCTCGGGGAAGACCCAGGACTAGGTGGAGGGATTATATCTCCAACCTGGCCTGGGAACGCCTCGGGATCCCCCAGTCAGAGCTGGTTAATGTGGCTCGGGAAAGGGAAGTTTGGGGTCCCCTGCTGGAGCTGCTACCCCCACGACCCGTTACCGGATAAGCGGAAGAAGATGGATGGATGACCTCTGGAGATCTGCGTGACCTAGCTAGATTCAGAAGACTAAGACCTCAGGTCAGTGGTGTAGCCTATGCAAATGTTGGGGCGTGACAAAGACTAGGTGTTGAGGAGTTGACGTCAACTTTTAGCTTTGTTGAGATTTGCCCGTTTTCAGCAGCAGTTTCAAATTATGAGATTTGCAGAGGAAAGGGGTGTCAATGGGATTTTGAGGTTCTATGTATGTCCTATTTACCCTCCAAACTGTTGTTTTTCAACTATGACAAGGTAAAATCGGTTTTGCCTTCTATCACCCCTTTAATGCCTGCATAAACAAAATGGCTTCAGCAGCACTACAGCACCAAGCTAATAAGACAAGAATTAGTCCTGAGAGAGGAGCTTCTGTATCTTGTGTTGTGGTGAACACTTCCTGAAGCCTATGGGTGAGATAAAACTTGCTGAGATTCAGTCTCTTGAGTGACGTTTATTACAGGGTATGCTTAAAAAAAGAACCAGGGGAGAGGGAAGAAAATCTCTTGAGCACAGTGGCATTGGTTTTCTGTTGACACTGTTCCATTCGAGCCACAGACTATAAAACAAGTGACCATGAATAAGTGAGTCCTTCACCCTCTAGACTGGAAGAACGTCTAAGACGTTTAGAAAAAGCTGAAGTCTTTGGAGTAAGTGACGCTTCTTAGATTTTATATAGATTTATATATATATATATAGAATAGATTTTATGCCAATTACTACTCTTGTCTCTGCACATTAATGAAGTAAGCTTGATATTTTTGCCTATTTTGCCTGCCAACATACCTCAATATCTTCACAACTGACTGAAATGGTTGGAGATAAACCAGAGGCTGTGGCACATCAGGGGCTGTGATGAAGACTTTTAACAAAATCCCAATCAATTGTATTGACATTCTTGAGAAAAGGTGCTGTTTACTGAATAAGTGCACCATGAAGCCAAATTTTATGACAGAAAAAGTTATTTGGCTGCTTAACAAAGACGTCGGTAAAGGTACCCTGAGGAGTTTTCAAACTTTAGTCCCCATTTTGTTGTTATCTCATGCACTCGGGTGACGCAATATAGTGCTGCTGATGGTTTCACACTATTCTACTGATCATTCAACAGTTGGTGATAGTAACGTGTCAAAGAGTATCAGTGAGCCGACAAATGCAAGGAAAAATACCACTACATGGATTTGAACAATGTTGGTTTCAAATTTTTCAAAAAAATCAATTTTGCAAATGTTTTATGAAGAGAGAAATGCATTCAACAGGTTTAGTTGTCTATAACAATGTACGTATTGGAGTGAGAGACATTGAATGTCAAAATCTTGTGTTTAAAAAAAACTCCACAAGGTATCTTTGAACGTACATGTGTTTTCCAAAAAACAGGATTTTACTTTGAAAATTTGCTGAGCCACCAACTTGCAAACATACCTCCAAAAGCTGATTAAGCTGAAAAATATTTTTGTGGGCTGTCAAATGGAAATTGTTTCAACCATTTAACCTACATTGTGCAATTTTTTGAGTTGATTCTTAGCAAAAACCCCATTGTTCTTTCACAAATATGTGCTCATTCACGTGTAATTACGTCCACCAATTAATCAAAGTATTTTCGTAGGCGAATAATCTGCCATTCAGAATACATAGGAGCGAGTCGCTCAAATGACGGCCACCATGTTGCACCTCCATCTTTAAAATACATTAGCCAAAGAGGGACATACCTCCGCCTTTCGCACTTTTACACTCAGTGGCACCGTGACGAATGCTAGGGAGGGGAGAAGATTACTCGCGACTGCCGACAGATTTGAAAGCCTGTTGAAAATGGAGGATTGCGCCTATTCTCTGGGACATGTAACCATTTTTGCCAAGGAAGTTAAAAAGAGAATTAAAACAACAACGTGACAGGCAAAGCAACAAGACCAAAGTTAATATTGGAGTGGCTTTTCCAAGATGGAAAGAGCTCATAAGGAGCAAGGTTGCCTGCTTTCTTCTCGATGGGTTCTTCTCGACAGGTAATTCTGCCTATTTGTGTAAATTCGAAGTTTCATAGTTGCTTGGCTAACTATTGCATAGTTGTGCATAACGTCGTGATTTCCCTGGCAGAGAACTCACGTCATGCAGTTGTAACACAGACAGCTAGAACAGCTGCGTGTAAACGATGGAGATACTAAGAGCTAATTTCGGGTTTGACCACCGTAGGAGTAAGAACGCGCTCGGAATGGGGGGGAGGGGCTAGAAAGTAATATTCAGTTGGTTGTCATATACAATTTCACCGCTAGATGGGAGAAATTCTTACACAATGTAACTTTATTACTAAAATAATATTGTAGAATTTAAGGAATGTTGACCCTGTTATTATATTGAAAGAACAAAAAACTACATTTAAGTACAGACCAGTTGAGTATAAAAATGCCATCCATCTAACAATCAATTTCAGTTACTTTACAGCTGTAGGCTGCAAAAGGCATGCTGTGGCACTCCCGCTTCTTTGACGGCTGTTATTGAACCCGTGAATAACCCCATTATATAGGGTGACAGATTGAAAATATTGCTCAATCAGGAGATGTTATGGGTTTGGTAAAAGTGACTGCGTAAAGGCCATCATTCAAACACACACATTATTTTATCCATGCACACACAAGAGAAATGTATCACTAAGAATAGCATGGGGAGAATGTGCTTTCACCTGTGTGTGTGTGTGTGTGTGTGTGTGTGTGTGTGTGTGTTGTGTGTGTGTGCATGTTGGTGTGAAACGTGAATTTATTACAGTGAAAACAGAAGAGTGTAGCTTGAAAATCAAACCCAGTCCACAGACAGGAATGTTGCTACTGATCTGGACACACAGACTTCTGTACTTTTTACACCTACTCGGGAAGGAACTTGTTTTGGTGGAACATCTGTACGTACAAAAGTTGTTTTAGTTGTGCAACAGAAAACTCAGATTGGACACATAGTCTAGCTAGCTGTCTGGATTTACCCTGCAGAGATCTGAGGAGCAGTTAACCATAGTCCTCATAAATCCACGGGGTTTAAAATGCCAACACAAAGAAAGAGGAAGGTAATGAACATCCGGCTGAAAAGAGTGACATCCGACGGAATTTCAGACGGCAACGGAGCAATCCCGGAAGTGGAACGTCGTGGATATAGACTACAGTAGCCACAACCAGTGCTTTTGTTGACGCTACATGCTCTTTGCTGAAAGGAGCTAACATTAGCTTGCTCTGGCTGTTCCTGGTCTGTATTTAGTACTAATTCGGAAATCTGGAAATCAAAACAGAGTTAGCTTTGTAGAAACACCCAGTATTCATATGTCCAACAAGTATTGCTACAGTTATACAGTATAGGTGGAGAAAATAAAAAAAACTATAATAATACAGGCTATAATACAATTTTACATAAAGCTTGACAGATGGGGCGAGGTAAACCACAGGGGGCAGGGTGGACCAAGTGTTAACAAAATTACTAATGCAGATATTGGATATGTTCAATGTTACAATATATCAACAATATTATGTTTATTATGAAGATGTACTTTCCAACCTTTAGTTTTGGGAATTTGTAGAAACCCTGTAGTCCAACAAAAAGTGAATTGAAAGAAAGACAGAACAGTAAGGAATGTGACTGGGTGTTTTGTCCGTGACCTGGCCATTCTATCTGACTGCTTTGCCTCCTCTGTCCGACTGCAGCTAATGAGAGCGACGGCTCCCTCATTACAACCTGTGGGAAAGCCATCTCTAAGCTCCTGTGTTGGCTCTAAAAACAATTTGCTGTGCAAATTCCCAGAGATTGGATGTGGATACCTCCTGTGTTGGTTTATCTCCCTCCAGTGACTGGGCAGTAACATGCTGTTCATACGCTTGAGCGAATCGCTCTCTCTCTCTCTCTCTCTCTCTCTCTCTCTCTCTCTCTCTCTCTCTCTCTCGCTGGTTCTTCTTTCTCTCGGTTTATTCGTCTACCATTCCTTTTTTTTAACAGACTTTCCCTGTTTCTCTCTCCTAACTCATGAATCTCTGACACCTTCCTCACAAACTTTTCTCTGATTTTCTGCATTGGTTAATCTTTTTTTTTTTTTTTTAAAGCTGTGTCGAGGAGTAAACCTCTATACATGGGCGCCCGCTCTACCAACTGAGCTATTCGTGCACCCCGTTAATCTTTTTCTTTGGCTGTTTCAAGGCAGTTTTTTTTTAGCTGTGCTGTGTCGTGTTTTCCCCTGTGAAGAACTCTACCCAGAGGGATTAAGAGAAGAAGGAGGAGAGACATGGCTTATTCATTCTAGTGACGGAAAATAAAAAGGAAATCAAGAAATATGGCATGGCTCTTCTCAGCCCGATTGCAATTTATGGCAAACTATTCAGCCTAGTTGGGCTCAATCCATAATTATGATGTTTTAAGTACCCTACATGGCATGACCATCAATCTACTCATCTCAACTGTGCTGCATAGTCTTTGCATCTAAATCCAACCCCCAAACCTCCACACTGCTTATAAAATAAGAAAGTGTTTGTTTTTGAAAATGCTGTATAATTAATGTGGACTGACAATACGTTATTTGCAACACCGTCTCACGGCAGTTTGTGAAATGGTCACGTTATTTTTAATCTATTGATTTGTGTACACGGACACGTTTATCTCGTTTATTTCGTGGTGGTCGGCATGTAATGGGAAGCAGCATCTATACGGAGGTTCGGTTTAGGAAAAGAAGAACGGGGAAAGTTAACGTCACACGCCGGGACACGATCCGCGGTCTCTGGGGGACGCGGGAAAACAACGAGACGGTTGAGTTTAGGAAAAGAAGAACGGGGAAAGTTAGCGTCACACACAAGTCCTGTTTTGTTTGACCCATCCACCACCCCAACCAACCTCCCTGCGTGGATTTTCGGCATTTCATACTACTCGCTATCGTAGTCATGCTGTGATCACGAAAAATGCTTCCCATTGAAATTAGTTTAAAATACGTGCTGACCACCACGAAATAAACAACATAAACGTGTCCGTGTACACAAATCAATAGATTAAAAATAACGTGACCATTTCACGAACTGCCGTGAGACCGTGTTGCAAATAATGTATTGTCAGTCCACATTAATTACACAGCACTTTCAAAAACAAACACTTTCTTATTTTATAAGCAGTGTGGAGGTTTGGGGGTTGGATTTAGATGCAAAAACAATGCCGTGTGTAATGTAAAAGACAGGGAGTTTGCTGAATTGGCAGGTACCAAGGGATACTTAACAATAAGCAAAACCAGTGAAAGGTTTGGATTCAATATTTAAATCAATGGTGACTCCGTTGAATTTAAGTTATGCAGAGCTGAAGCATTCAAGTGGGAGGAAGGTGGTTAGGTTGACATAGGGGATGGGTGTTATGTTTTATCTAAAGGGGTATTTAGGAAGTCAACAAACATTATTTAATATATGGTAAAAACAACAGCCAACCTTGGTTTATTCAATGGGTTTTCATAATTTTTTTTCTTCAAATAATGTTGTATTATTATACAAACAAGATTTGGTCTTTAAAAAGTATTTTTCCAAAAATGAGTATTGAAAAAAAGAGGGTGGTCTTATTATTGGGTTAATGCATATTTATGCACACTTTGTCATTAACTGACATTTCAGCTGCTTTTCAATTTTTCACTTCTAATTAGCTGACAATTCACTTGTTTTCAGCTCTTAGTATTCAACTGTTATTTGAAATACAAATACACGTTTCCAATTACACTTGAACTGATTCGTCTGAGAACATCTTTTAGGTGCTTTAACTTAAACTGCCACTCCCATACAGAAAATGTATCATTTATATTTTTGCAACTAGACTATATATATATTTAAATGTAAAAGAGTAGAAGAACACTTACTGATCCACAACGGGGGGATTAATTACACTAGAGAAAGGGGAAAAAAAGCGTGTGCTACAGTTATCTTTTATCTAATGAGAATTCTCTGTGGTATGAGGATGGATTAGTATCTCAGAGCGGCAACGCTCGCAGCCTGCAATGCATCATCGTGAGTGTCATGCCCCAGTGTCGCCAGCTACAAATGGCAGTGCATCACTGCTCACTGGCTGCAAGGCTGCTTTATAAACTGTCATGCCATTCATTCTGAGCAGCAGGCCTAACATTGGTCTCTACTGTACAGCAGCTTTGCCGTGCAGGAATGCATTAGGTATTCCCCTGAGATGGGTGAGTAGGACTAGCCCCGCGAGTGACAAATAAAGAATGGAGGGATTATGGTTCCTCCTATCTGACTAATGAGCAGGTGCTTCACAGTGTCCCAAAACTTTGATCCACTTTTCCTTATTTGTGGAATTTTCCAGTTTCCCCCAGTAGCCTCCTGATGATTTCCACAGAGCTAGGTGGAATGTATACTGAATGTCAAATATTAGAAGAGCTGGTTAATGTAATTTAAAAATGTTTGAAGCTGTTTTTTTTCTCTCCATCTATTCACTTTTGTCCAAAACTTTCTGTGTTCTGATTAGTGTTGTTCTTATGTATGTTTTTTGTACTTATGGGGTGAGTGGGTGGGCATTTTGGAGAGGGGAGTGGGGTTCGGGTGGATGGATGGGTGGATGGCTAATAAGGAAAAAACGGTGATTTTTGCTTATTTTTATACTTGTACTGATGTTGATGCACCAATACAAAATATTTATAAAAGAACTGGAAGCAGTGGATTTACCGGTCTTCTCGACTCGTCCTCTATTCGCTCCTCTCATCATGCAAAACAAGCAACCAAATTGCCTTGAACCATATTATAGATTTTAGGTTTTTGTTTCTTATACCAGCAGAATGCCCTTAAGGATGCACATGGAAGCATGGTGACAATAAATGTTGACAATAAGCTGTTCTGCAGATTACAGATGCATTTTGAATGTAAACCAAACCTTGTTTGTTTGCAATGAAAGCTACCATGGACAAATGTATTTGTATAAAATCAAAATCAGTTTGAGACCACAAGGTAGCCAAGGGAAGAAAGTAAAAGAGATGGAAAAAAGAAAGCAAAACACAACATAAAGAGTAAGAAGCTGTTTTCCCAGTTGGACCAAATGGTTTGATGAGTGTCCCTCTTTCAATAGATGTAATAGAAAACTCTCCTACCGCTTTCTCAAAGCATCAGTATGTGCATTAAAGTCAGCCTGCTGTGATAAACCAATTCAAATGCAGCCACTTGTATTCCGCAGCTGGTCATTAAAGAAAGCATTCTCCCACTCAGAAGTGATATATGGACTGGTTAGTTGTGTTCTGCCATGTGCTTAAATTTCCATTTGGCAGAATGCAATAGAGTGGACATGGAGGGACAAGGGATACAAATTGTAATTGCATACCCGCATCCAGCTCCTCATGGCTAAAGGGGAAAAACATATCTTACTATTTATCAAACTGGATGGAGTAAATCTCTAGAATAAGGGAAAATGAAAAAGGGTAATTGGTACATTTTAAAATATCAATAGATCTCTAAATTCACCAGTCACAAACTTTAAATTGTGGGGCGCCTTGGTAGCTAACTTGGTAGAGCATGTCCTCAATGTACAGAGTGCAAGTCCTCGTTGCGGCGGCCGCGGGTTCAGGTCCAACCTGCAGCCCTTTTCATTCCCCCTCTTTCTCCCCTTTCATGTCTAAGCTGTCCTATCAAATAAAGGAACTGGGCTTAAGCCTCATTTAGCAGTCAGACAGGCAAACATATTGCCAATTAGTTCAGTTAACTCATGTATTGAAAAGACAATCCAACTGAGAATAAATGTGTTTGAAAAATGCAACAACTTCTTGGATGTCCCTATCGTAGATGAAACATGATACATTACCCTCTACAACCCTCTAGAGCAGTGGTTCCCAAACTTTTTCACATCAGGAACCCCTAAACTGAGACAAATTACACCACGGACCCCCCTTTTGATAAAATTTTGTCCAAGGATCTCCCACCTGATAGGATTGTTGCTTTTAGATGTTTTATTACATAAAGTGTATGAAACACATTACCAAAATAGTCATACATTATGTCAATGTGTTACTTATGGATGGAATTATAGTGAAAATAAATGATCCCCCTTTTGCTGCGAACACCCTGGAACCCCCTCACTTCGGTAACCACTGCCCTAGATTGCCCTTCCAGTCATTTAATGTGATGCTTCCAGTGGAGAATCTTAAAGGTCCAGTGTGTAACGTCAGTTAGTTAGTTGTTCATTATCAAAATCTGTGTTGCCCGTTCACAAACTTGTCCTTTTTCATGAATATTTACCACCACCATCAATTCCAAGTATTCCTTTAGGCTTGAAATTTTACATTTGCATTCGCATGAACTGGGGTAGACGCTCCATATTCATGCGCCATCCAGACCTGCCAACATGTACGCATTTTTCATACTCTGCACGCATTTTGACCCTTAAGTACGCTTGTACGATTCCCTGCTCTCTAGGTACGCATTTTGTTCATGGATGTATGATTTTGTTGCATCTTTCATTTTGCCGGTTTCAGTTTCTATGCAATCTATATGACGTTGATTCTGCCGCTCAGCCACAGCGTGTAAGTGGAGTGAAAAGCTTTCGGCCAATCGGAGCGCTGCATTTTAACCCTCCGCCCACCTGCCCCTCCTAGCCAAATGCTTCGCACGTTTAATTCAATTCAGTGCCTCAAGCAAGATAGGCTGG
The DNA here is from genome assembly GCF_008315115.2 of Sander lucioperca. Classification (NCBI taxonomy): domain Eukaryota; kingdom Metazoa; phylum Chordata; class Actinopteri; order Perciformes; family Percidae; genus Sander; species Sander lucioperca. The sequence goes on from NC_050184.1 coordinate 16,665,437, forward strand.
CCGGCCGGGTAACTGTAGGCTTGTATGCCATGACTGGACCACCTCAAAAAAAGGTTCGGAAACCAACTACGGAAACTTGACAGCTATCCATGGCCTTGAATCCACATGTCCAGGCTACCTCATCACGCGTTCTGCACCGTGTGCAAGACAAACATCGATATCAGTCACGAAGGGACAACAGGTAACGAACACAGTCCCACACGCAAATACTCGGGTATGGTTAATACGAGTCGGGTATGGCTGCAGCCTGGAGACCTCCCATCTCATGCCTCTCATGCCCGCTAACTTAACCGTGACTTCATTTCTAAAAAAATTCACGATTTCGTAGGCTATTCTGAACATCTGAGTTTACCGTCGTATTCTGAACATCTGAGTTTAGCGTTGGACAGGCCCAGGAATGAGACAGGAGGTCTCCAGGCTGCAGCGATACACTCTTGCAAATACTCCCCGCCCAGCCCCCCCCGAAACATAATGATATTAAAAATAAAAGGATGATAAGAAACAAAACGTTCATAGTGTCAGTAGGCTAGCCTGTCACACCCGCCATCCTTCCCATTAGTTGGGGGCAGTTAGAAAAGTGGTGGAATGGCTAGAAAACTAGAAGGTTTTAAACAGGCCAGGTGCTGATTAACGTAAAGGTAACAGTTAGTCTATTTTTTAGCCTACTTGAATTTATGAACATAAATAATGACCTTGACATCATAACTGGGAGTCCAGTTGTTACGAGCTCAGTTAATGATGCATAGCATACAGTAGGGCTGTTTGCTAGGCCAATGTGATGGCAACTGACATAATGCAATGTCACCCATGTCAACCTTTTGAAAGCCTATCTGAAAATATCTGACTCATGTTATTTATTAGCCTATAATCATGTCTGCCAGGCTTCAATCTTGTGTTTTTTTAATAGTTGCTTTAGGCCTATTTAAAGTTGCTTTATGAGTAAATCATTACTTAGACTACTTTAGTAATCAGAAGAAGGCTATGTGTTAACCTGGTCTGACTCTCATCTTTAACACAGAAGTACTTAGGCCTATTTATTAACTCTCTCTGCCTCCTATTGGCTAGACTAACAAATATATGGGCACAAAATTGGACAGGATATAAGAAAATATTTAGTTTCAGTACACCTACGGCCATTCATCCACTCCATTCTTCTACACAGTAATAATAATTTATTGTAATCTAGGACAGTGGTTCCCAACCTTTTTTCCTTGGCGCCCCCCCTACTTATGTCTAAGAAAAGCTGAGCCCCCTCTCCGAAACCGAAGTTGAGGTAACTTTCCCTTACTTTCTTTTTTGATACAGAGGAGTTATCAGCACTTTTATGTTTCTCTGCCATGTTTCGTTCATAAAATAGTGATGCCGTGGCGGCAGGAAAAACGAGGATGACAGCAGCTAGCAGCTGACCTGATGACAGCAGGGTCCCAGGTTAAGAGTTCCCGGAGGTTTGGCCTACTAAGTAGCCTGCCTACAAGTTTAAGCGAGAACAAAAATATATAGTTTTTATACAGACTTTTGTATACATTATATATTCTAGTGTATTATCATAATTTCTTTAACGTGCAAATATTTTTTTTTTTTACCTCAACCTCAAACCAGATAGAGAGTTGCGCCCCCCCTGTGATCTTTGCCGCCCCCCTTAGGGGTCCCCGGGCCCCAGGTTGGGAACCACTGATCTAGGAGGTAGTGATGAGCCAAACAATGTATTTGAATATAAATGACATATATCTAGGTGTGTGTGTGTGTGTGTGTGTGTGTGTGTGACGTAATTCATAATATTTGTAACAATATGCAGGAATGTGACCTACTCATAGTAGCCTATCATAATCTATCCCCTCTCCACCTACATTTTCAGATTGCAAACGCCATGTGTCTATTATGTATTATGGTGTTAGGTTTCTCACTGGTGGGTGGGCAACGGTGGAGCGTAAATTGGCGGCGGGTGCGCGCGCGCTCTCGGGGGGGGGGAGGGGTTTGGGGGGGGCAGTTGTACTCATAAAATGTCTTCAAGGTTGGCAGGTCTGCGCCATCTTGAAATACGTTAGCCGGTAAGAGACATACAGGACATACGGCTCCGCCTTTCATGTTTTTGATGTGTATCAACTCCATAACAACGCCTCTTTGTACTTCCGTTCTAACTTCCGACTTCCAGGCTTTTTTGTAGCTGGATATACCATTTGTTGCATTTAAATATGAACGTGGCTAACATTAATGATATTGAGAGGCTTGCTACAGTTGCATTTCTAGTGATGCATCGGTGAAAACACATTTTATTTCTCTGATTCACTGCTTTGTTCAAATGTTTGAATGGCGCTGGGTGCTCCCTCTCTTCAGTCACGCTCTATCTCGCTTGAACATATAACGTTACCGTGCTTTTGGGCGGTTGTTGAGGCTCCGTCTAAAGCTCTGCCATTTCGACCAGCTGTTTGTAACATAGAAATAAAATCGATTATGGATCATTTTATATCTATAGTTTGAAACAGGTGACGTCCTGTACTTTCTAAAACCAGGCTCTGCGACTTGACCAGCTGAGTTGCAGCGAAACCATCAGCTGGTTTGAGTCAAGCTGAGACGGGCCGATTCAGACCTCTGCAACTTTTCCCTGCGACGTTCTAAAACGGTTTTGTCTTGTCACAGAACTTTGGTCTGAACTGGGCAGTAAGGCAGACTGCATTGCTTTCCTCCCCTTCAGCTTGGATGCCAAGCACACTGAGGCAATCAAAAACTAGTCTACACATCTAAAAGTTACCCGATCCAGGCTTCCAGTTAACATTCTACTAAGGTGACTGAGAACAAATCAGCAACAATTCTTTGCTCCATTTTATTAGTCTGTGGTTTTCTTGGCCAGGCCTGCTGATGTAAATCTAAACAAAAATACAGCCACAGAAATTGACATTTACTGTATACTTACAGTTATGGGGTTTGATGCTTCACAGAGGAGAAAGTCAATTAACACCTTAATTAGTAAGACATATGGCTTGTTAACGCAACAGCCTTCTCTGCTCATATGTGCTTTGTGAGTGACATTTTTTTTTTCAAGCCTACAGCTGTTAATTGTGATGAGTGTATTTTTATAAAAACACTGTTAAGTTGTGTGTGCATGTGTGCATTGACTAAAACAGAGGAGAGACATACTGTCAGCACATCAACATTTTATATATCTTCATTCCTTTATTGTTCCTTTTTTAAATGAAATGAAATAACGTTGTTAGAGCAACTTGTCATATACACTTATACATAGCTGATTGGAATCATCAACATTTTTCTTTAAATACAGTAAACACTGGGTCGAGACACATTCAGGTTATAATATCCATACAGTACAAGTCTGTGCAGAAGAGTACTGAAAACTGTTATTAACTTCATGTGCCGTTTGAATGGTTTGCACAATTAAAGGGATATACAGTATCATATATTTCATTCAGTATGTCTGGTGGATCTTTGTGTGAATCTGATGTGTGGCCGTGACTTTAAATGTAGCATACTGTATATATAGTCCACAGATTCAACAAGAATACAGATACTGTACAGAAACACGGTCATATTCAACCAATACAAAGCACAGCCAATGTCACCAATAATAACAAAGTTCATTATATTAAAAACGACCAGCCATGGTATAATAAGAATAATACACAGAGATTGAGCTGCTGTGATATGCATTGATAAGGTTGTAGCAGTGTCAAGTATTTTTACAGTCCAACAACAGTTGCCCTAGCAAATTGGAGGATTAGTGGGCAAAATTAAGTGTAATGCATCATGGTGGTAAATACTGAATACACTGAAGTGAATTTCCTTAGTATTTAAATCTAAGTATTTTATTTGTTTTGCATTTCAGCCAGAATTTTACTAGTGGCATGCTCTATGAATGTCGTTCTGTCCAGACTAAAATATCTCAACTCTCTCATCAGATGGTTTGTTGTCATTGGAAACTGTTTGGGAAAGCACACTTTAAAAAAATACCTGGCAGGGGACTGGATGAACCATTTCTCTATCATGTCCGCTATTGTTGTTTTGAACGAACAGTCGCGGCCGTCACACACACGTAAACCACAGACATAGCTGCCGGTAGTCCCTTACCGGACTGTGATTGGTGCGGTGAGCTGGTAGTTCAGACACAAGCGCATTAGGTTGGAGCTAGTCTATATCCACGACGTTCCACTTCTAGGATTGCTCTGTTGCCAATGGAAATTCTTCCCGATTTCACTCATTTAGGCCGGATATCCATTACCTTGGGCTTTCTTTGTGTTGACATTTTAAATCCGGTGGATTTATGAGGACTATGGTTAACTGCTTTAAACCAATCACAATCGTCTTGGGTGGCGCTAAGCGCAGGATGCAATAACGGTCCTAATAACCTGGTAAACAAAAAAAATAAAAATAAAAAGCAGGCCTTTAGTAACATAAGCAGTGCAAACATTGAATGATTCAGCTGCTGTTACCCTGATACAGTTTAATTACTTAAGCCTTTATAATAAAATCCATTGATTTCCATTTGTAGTAAACTGAAAGCAGTGTAGAGAGGCTTCTCTTATAAATTAAGAGGCTAGCTTTTCTCACCACCAGCTGAATATTCTATTTGTTAATATTAAATCAACGAAACATAATCTGTAATTTGTTCAGAAACACATTTAAAACTACCATAAATTGTAAGTTACATGTACTCTATGGGGGACATACACGCATGGGGAAAGCATTACCCTAACACTACTACTGTACTACGCACCTATGCCTCAGAATACTCACAACACAAGCATCAAACACTAGTAGTCTATTAATTTTCCACAGACAAAAACATGGCCGATTTCAACTAATATGATTATGATGACCCAATAAAAACAGCTTCTCACTTATGGTCCTGAATTCATTTTTTATTTCACTGGATCGGAAATTATTTGAGAAGAATTGTTACCTGTTCTCAGTGGCTTTTTGTGTGTGTATAATCAAACCATTGCCAGACAAGAATGTCGACATTAGACATTTCTAGGCCAGGCATGCAGAGGTTAGAACGTAGTAGTAAGGTTTGAACTTCTCTCTTAAGCTCTCCTTTTCATTCTTTACACATGCAACACTATGCCTTAAAGGAAAAATCGCCCAGAGGTCCGTTTTTCTGATTTAAATGATTACAAGGCCTTTCCCCTCTATATGACAGCTAGCTTCTCACCTTCACTTTGAGTGTTGCTGTTTAAAACACAGATAAACACTTTTGCCTTCAAATGGGTTCGGAGGACACAAAGTACAAACTAGTTTGTTTCAAGCAAACTCCAGCCTTTTGGCCTTTGGTTAAGGTCAGTGTGAAAGATCATGGTTACGGTAAATCAACTATGTTTAAGTTTTGGTTCGGGCTAGGCAACCTCACCAGTATCTGGTTAGGGCAAGATGGTGGTAATTGTTAATAATTACACACAAACAATAACTGCAGGTCTGTGAGCACCTGGACCTCCACACCTTCACTTTCCGCCATGCTACATAAATGGCACAATACTTGGCACCGAACGTTGCCGCCGATGAACATACACTATGAGGCATGGAATTGCCCAATATTGATGTATATGGGATAATAACCCCCTATAGTTAAACTCTTGTTCTGGAAGGAGAACATCATCTACTAACTGATAGGAGAGTCCAGATTGTTTAACATCTTGGTGTTGCTCCTAAAGGAAATGTTGGAAATCTCTCCCTGCCTCTGACTGCTCAAGCAGCAGCTGGCGTGTTGGAGTGGGTGCTCTGTGTCTGTTGAGGTGCTCCTGTTTTCTACGTTTTCAGGAATGCAAGCTGTTTTCTATGCACTAATTACTTTCTAACATGCTCCACATGGTCACTAATGTCCAAATACTTCAAAAAAATCAATCCCAGACATTTCTCTGTCAACACACTTACTTCATATGTTTAAATGCATGCAGTAAGCTATTACCAGAAATAATCATAATCTTTGTCTGCACTATTTATAAATTCCATGGACCAGAGTCTTAGGACTCACTATTATCTGAACTCTTCCTCTGTTCAACTAAATGTTTGCTTCAAAGCTGTTCGGGATGCAAGAGATTCTTCCAATACAGCTGTCAATGCAACTTGGATTCAAGAAAGAGAAATACAAACTATTTTCCCCTTGTGTGAGGGTTACATCAGAACCTTTGCAAGTGGTGAAAGTATTGCCAAATGCCATGTTTATAGAGAAAGTACTTTCAAGAGGTTTATAAGTTGAATCTTAAAAACAATGAAACAGTAGAGTCCACTGTACACTGTACAGCACCAATGGTGAATGATTGGACCAATAAAAGCATGTATAGAAATACACAGTATAAAACATTTACATAATAAAATGTGCATCTGGCCCCACATGACAATAACCCCAGTTCTCTCTCTAAACCAGTTCCAGAATGTCCTTGATGAAGTAAGTTGGACCAGTAATCACAAAGTGGCAGCAGGTGGGTTTATAGCATGAGAAAGTGTATTCCTTTGCAGCCCAATCAGTACGCCGTCTCTTTGATGATGTTGGTGGAGAGGGTGTGGTTGCTGGAGATGCTGATGGAGCGGCGGGTTAGAGGGTGGGAGCGCCTCCTAGGTGTATGACGGCAGGGCATGCAGAAGTAGCGCAGCGTGGAGAAGAAGATCTGGCGGTAGGTGGCTGACACCAGGTTGTAGAGGATTGGATTGATGGCCGAACTGACGTAAAACAGGGCATTGGTCAGCATGTAGAAATAGTGGTAGAAGTCATACAAGTCACTGTGAAAAAAACAGAAGACAGAGAACCATTGTTCATGCTATACTGTATGTGTTTAATCTAAATATGTGGCATGTTAAACGTCAATGCATGATTATCAACTTATAAACATACACACATTTTGGTTAAGATGTAGATGCGGGGGCCCTGAGGCAAAAATTACACATAGGGTCCTATAAAGGCCTCTCCTTGTTTAACTGTTAAGAAGTATAATGAGAGTGGAAATTCTACCTTGCCTTATTCCACTGGGCACATAATTAAGGTTTGAGAATCAACAGGCTAAGAAGATTTGTTCAGCCAACCAGAGAGAGAGTGATGCCAGGTGAGTACTAATGGCTTCTGAGCATGTATTATTATACTAACCCATTAATCTGTTCTTTAGATGTCACTGCTCATTTCAGGCCTTGCTGGTCAGCTTTTAGAAAATATTCCATTGTCATTAACAGATTGACTACAGAGAAGTCTCTAAGTTTGCAATGTAAGCCTTTCACCAGCCTCTGGCTTTAGTTCTTGAATTTTTTATTGACTGTTGTGAAACCTTCCTCAATACCTCCAAAACAAAGGAGTTGCCGGTTGATTTTAGAAAGGCACAACTAACAACTAACCCTACTCTTATATATGGGGAGCCTATACAATCTGTCACAGAGTACAAGTACCTTGGCATTGTGCTCGACCACAAGCCTAAATGGGACAGGTGGACTGACAGATTGAATGCTAAGTCCCAAGAAAGAATGTTCTATTTTCGAAAATTGTTGTCTTTTAATGTCAGCAGTATTATAATCCAAACGTTTTATTGTGCTTTTATTGAAAGTGTTCTCTCTTTTGGAATCATCTGTTGGTTTGGCAACGCCACTGAAGCACAGAAAAAGTATCATAAAAAACATCCATTAAACTGTCATGCAATACATTTCCAAGTATGGAATGCATCTACAAACACAGAACACTGAAAAAGGCAAACGGCATTGTGGATGATCACATACACTCCCTTGCCTCTTCATTTGAAGTGTTGGCTTCTGGACGACGATACTGTGCTCCTGTGTTACCAAAAAAACTGATCCAAGTCCACTTTTGTTCCACAGGCCATCAACGTTCCTAATGAATGATGGTCCTGCGGTCACAAGGTTTTTTTCCCAGCTGGTCTGGACCCCCCATATTTAAATGCCTTGGTCCATGTTGTGTCCTGAGTATATATATCTGAAATTGTGTTTATTGTTGTTCTGTTTTCTTGTCTTATGTTGCCAAAAATGCCATGTGATTTCTGCTGCAACCTAATGACCGCAGGGACAATAAACAAACTACTACTACTGCTATTCATAGTGTCAACGCTACAGTAAGAGGAAATCAACTTTTTCTATGCTGGAATTAAATAGACACATACTGAAGAGTAAGATTGGCTTTGACAGTAAGTCCATGTTCATTTCATTATCAACCCAATAAGGCATTGCAATGCTTTATACTGTAAACTATGAAAGGTTTCATTCTTTTTTCTTAAAAAGCTTATTATATGCAATTTTAAATATTTGCTCTGCAACACACACAAGTGAGATCCTATGTTTTTAACTGAATGATCTTACTCTGTCCCTGTGATTGCTGTTGGAAAGGAGAAGGAAGAGGGAGATTAAGCTACACAGCAGGAGAGGAGAGGGACTTTAAGGATATAAAGATTACATAAGATGGGACAGGAGTTGGGACCGTGATGGAGGATGAGAGCAGAATTGAAGAGACTACAATCAAGCATGTCAGTTTAGGGAGATACTGAAGTGGAAAACATACTTTAGAGGAATACAAAGTTGACCTGCATGGTTAAAGTTTGCAGTTGTTATATATTTCTATTGTTCAAAAGAATGTAAAACCAGTTGTTGAAACATTTGTAGAAACAGTCAGAATCCCGTTTTCCACACAGTTTTCCATTGGTTGAGATTTAACTGGCACTCATCATCTTCATTTGTGCCCACTTCTTCACTGGCACAGAATTGGATGAGTGCAAACAACCTAAAAAAAACGGATGTGCCTTGTATATATATATGTGGTTTATGTATTTTAATGTGGCAATGTTTCATGTTAGGTTTTTATGACTGTTTAAAAGCCCTTCTAGGGATAGGCATTGGAAATTAGCAATAGCTATAAATGCTGTGATGCTGTACATTGAAGATTTGTGGCACGAATGTCTGTCTTAGCATCTGTCCCTGTTCAAATAAACATGAAATCAATCGTTTATCACGATGTGCCGAAGGAGGGAGTTGTTGGAACCAAACAATGTGCTTAAACTGATCTTGAGCAGAGAGCCTGTGACCCCAAGACAAATGGGGCACAGGAGGCCACCACATGGCTTCTCAGACAAAGGGATAGGCCCTCAGTTAAACAAGAAGCCTAAAAAGTCACACCTTGACGTGAAAAAGGTTTCTAAAATGGAGAAAGTCCATTCAACATGAGGAGAAACATGGTCAGGCTGGTGGAAGGTCTAAGAACTGCAAGCCATGCTCACCACTAGGCGCCGTTCCCAACCTGGCGTGGCCCGGATTTATAGCGTGCGAGGCGAGATCGTGCACCACTCTTTTTTTTTCAGCGGCGCGCGACAAAGGGGAAACAGGAAGCACGAACAAGCTCCTGGGCAACCGGATGCCAGGACTCTCAGAGTGACTGCAAGTCTCTCTTGTAAACTTACTGGGTTAAGATGAGTTCTTTTATGGTGAATGAAAGGCTTGATCTGACGAAGTAGGCCATCGAATCAAATCGATGCATTGATGTCAATGCTGCTGCCAGTTCTGTCGTCGTTGATCTTTTTCTTCTTCTTCTAGTCCGCAGAAAGAGCAAAGTTGGTAGCCTTTCCTCATTAGCGCCACCTCTGTTCAGGAGAAGACTGCAACTAGTGTCGCTACCACCAGCGCGGGTATAAATAGTTACGCCGATTTCATGACGTCACATATGCGCGCACCAGCTGGGCTGCGGTTACTGTAAAACACGCATTAGGCAGCAGAAGAGCCTGAGTCTGAAATAACGTTAGCAAGCAACTCGGCTAACGTTAGCAGCACCATCATAGCATCTAACGATAACTTTACAGAAGGATTCGAAAAGCCCTGTCAGCCAAGCAACTTCAGTTATCCTGGAAGGAGGTTCGGGACAGAAACTTTTCAACGGTCTTTTCAGCTGAGATGAGAATGAATGATAAGCCATTTCTTGTCTTGTGTCATTTTTTGTGTTAAAGTGCCATCTACTGGGCACAATTGGTAATTATCCTGAAATACGGGAATATGTTCAGCCTACTTCCTGTTCATGTGTGGAAAAGAACTACGATTTTACACGCTGGTTCAGTGTCTCCTGAAACTTTGGTTATTCTGCAAAAAGAATAAGTTGCTTTAAAGATTATTCCGTTCCCTGTGAGGGCAATGTCTGTAAGTACGATTGTTTTCATTGCATATGTTTTGTGTAACAGAAACCGCTGTGACGTGGTTAGGATCACATTTGCTGTGGAGAAGGCACAAGTTAGGCTATTCAGAAATTGTTGGCGAGGTCATTGCAGCCTGATTATTAGCAAATATTTTCAAGACAAACATCTCTGGTGTGGTTTTGATGATCAGAAAAGTAATTTACCTTAGCTATACTGAAACAGTCTATTGACGTAAAGTGCGCTTCTGTGATGTTAGGGTGTGTGCAGTGGAGTCGGAGTGGCGAGTGAACAGTGGAATTTGTGGCTGCCCAGGACTTTTCTAAAACTGCTCACTCACAGCCATACACTAAAATGACGTATTTAGCTGTCAAAATCTGAAACATTTCCCGGGGGGAGAAATCGTCAGACATTGATTATTTTGTTATTCAGCACCCCTGGTCAAAAAAAGTAGCCTGGGTAAACCCTGACGAACTTCCGGCAAATTTGAGATTTGCTCTGCAAGTCAGTCTGGCGAAGAGCCCATTCAAGCCCATTTCCAATGTCCCCAAAATCGAGGCACCAATCACAAATGCTGAGGCGGGCTTTACATCAATCACAACCGTTGAGGCGGGCTTTACGAGCAGCTTTTTGTTTACATTCAACATGACGGCTACCGAAGCGCAGCGTCACCCGGATTGTTGGTCTGATTGGTTGGACTATCCAATGCGCTCAGAGGCATTTGAGCGGCGTCCGTTGGTGACGCCCCTTTGGAAATGAACTGTCAATGAACCTTTCCCAGACCCACTCTCAGTTATAACTGAGAGTGGGTCTGGTGTCAACCAGGCTACAAAAATAGGTTCCCGCGTGCCTGTTCCCGTGGAGCGGCTGAGGGTGTGATTATTGTTACCACGGAGTAAGCTGTGCGCTCGCAGAAAGGAGCGGGGAAAATAACCCTCTCTCGTTATACAAAACCTCAGATTCTGCTGTAACGTCGAGTTAAGTTAGAATCTCGAGTAAACGAAGAGAGCGATTATTTTCAACCCACAGAGATCAAGAGATTCAAGTATTTTCTTTCTTTCAAGTGTGTTTTCCCTCCATTTCTCTCTTTCTCCTCATTCTAACACACGTACACACACACACACACACACACACACACACACACACACACGCATACACGCACAGACACAGAGAGACATGATCACTACATGTGGTTGTTTTTTTTATATATATATTTGTTATACTGTAAATAGTAGTTGTCTGTGATTATTTGTGTACTTATTGTAATAACAAGCTGGTTGAACACAGGTAGTGCTCAAATTCATTCCTTTTGTTCCTTTGGAATATACCAGATAAATTAACCAAGTTAATTAAGATCTGTATTGTAAAGGGAACCACCTAATGAGACTGTTTCACAGTTCAGTTATTGGCTCCTTAGTTCCAGGATGGTGCCCCGTTTTGATTGTTTGTCATTTTGGTGGAGTTATGAATGAACATATTCATAACTTTATTAATATTGATAAAACATCTTTGATAATTTGCCAATAATTTAATCTGTACCAATACCGACATTGAGCTGTCTTTCTTTCATAGGTCTAGTTTTGGTGATGGCAAACGACCAGACTGTCATAACTCACAAGAACAGGTAGTCCTGTAACCTCAGCAACATATGGAGTCACAGAGTAATGTAGGTAGGGCTAGATGGGACTAAGCAATGACTAACAAAGATAGCCCCCAGCTGGTTGACTGTCTGTGTGGCCTGTAGAAATGAAATGATAAAATGAACTATATTTAATGCCTACCAGAGCATGTGAGCAAAGTTTACCCGTGAGAATTTCTGCTGCTCGCTCACAGAGCTGTTTGTTATTTCCGATCCCCCGCTCAAAGCCGCTCCCGGGCCACTCTGCTCAATATTGCTTCACGATCAACTCAGATTTAACCCTGCTCTACTCAAATCGCTCACAGCTCACCCCCAAATAAGAAAAAAAACTGAATTGTATTTATTAGATAAACAGAAACCACCCTCTCTTCATGCCCGGAGCTCCTCCATTAAAAAGTCCGCCGGGTGACATGCACTGGCAGCATGGAGAGGGAGGGGGGCAGCGTTTCATCTGCATACTGTGCTGGAGAAACACAGAGACAGGCTGGGGCATGCTTCAAACTTATGGTGTGAGCGGTACTGGAGAAAAATTGGAGTAGGGGAAATAAGGCGATGCTCCAACATTTTAAAAATCTAATCTGTGCTCTATCCAAAATCCTCGAGCTCCGCTCACACACTCTGGCTCACACATATATTGCACCAATTAAATTACAGTACAGACATAGTGAGAAACAAAAATTCCACAACCCCCAGAAAACATTACTGTATGGGGCACTATCACTGCAGACAAAAACTACAACAGATTATTTTGATAATTGCAAGTATGACCAAATAAGTTGGCAAATCAAAACAACACAGTATACACATAATACTGTATACCGTACATTTATACATTTTTTGACTCAAGTGGTTCATTAGTGGAGCACCAGAGCAAAAGATTTCCCAGGGAACATACTGTATATGCCATCTTGTTGGTTATGTTCTCATTTCTTTACGGATAATTCGCACACCAATATGTCTCCCATGAGATCATACTGTAAAGGGCTGCAACTAAGCATCACTTTCATTGTCGATAAATCTGTTGATAATTTTTTTTCGTGATAATCGATTAGTTGTTAGGTCTATAAAATATCGATCAGTGCCCAACGAAATGCTCTCAAATGTCTTGTTTGGTCCACAATTCAAAGATATTCAGGTTACTTTCATAGAGGAGTGAAGAAACTAGAAAAAAAATCACATTTAAGAAGCTGGAATCAGAGAATGGGGATTTTATTTCTTCATAAAAAAAGAGGCTCAAACCAAATAGTCGATTATCATAATAATTGGCTATTGATTTCTTCGTTGACAACTAATCGTTTAATCTCTGCAGCCCTAATACGGTATTGTATTTCTTTATGTGCACAGGCAAAGCAAGGATGAATGGATACTAAATAGGAGGGTATGTAACACGGAAACAAGAGGGAAACAAAAAGACAACTGAACATACACAAATAACAGACAGAAAGCTCACGGTTATAAGTCATAACATGTCAATGTCCTCACACACAGTGTAGATACTCCCGAGCGTCATCTCAGTTACTAGAATCTGGTGTATTGATCTGTTCTGCTCTGGCAATGGACAAGGGTCACTGAAGTGTGCAGAAAGTCAGTGATGTCTGTCTGCATAAAGGGACCTCATTAAAGATGAATGAGGGTAGGATTGAAAGGGTCAACAAGGATAGTTTATTTATAATTTATATGAAATACGGGATTATGTTCAGCCTATTTCCTGTTCATGTGTGGAAAAGAACTACGATTTTACACGCTGGTTCAGTGTCTCCTGAAACTTTGGTTATTCTGCAAAAAGAATAAGTTGCTTTAAAGATAATTCCGTTCCCTGTGAGGGCAATGTCTGTAAGTACGATTGTTTTCATTGCATACGTTTTGTGTAACAGAAACCGCTGTGACGTGGTTAGGATCACATTTGCTGTGGAGAAGGCACAAGTTAGGCTATTCAGAAATTGTTGGCGAGGTCATTGCAGCCTGATTATTAGCATATATTTTCAAGACAAACATCTCTGGTGTGGTTTTGACGATCAGAAAAGTAATTTACCTTAGCTATACTGAAACAGTCTATTGACGTAAAGTGCGCTTCTGTGATGTTAGGGTGTGCGCAGTGGAGTCGGAGTGGCGAGTGAACAGTGGAATTTGTGGCTGCCCAGGACTTTTCTAAAACTGCTCACTCTCACCCATACACTAAAATGACGTATTTAGCTGTCAAAATCTGAAACATTTCCCGGGGGGAGAAATCGTCAGACATTGATTATTTTGTTATTCAGCACCCCTGGTCAAAAATAGTAGCCTGGGTAAACCCTGACGAACTTCCGGCAAATTTGAGATTTGCTCTGCAAGTCAGTCTGGCGAAGAGCCCATTCAAGCCCATTTCCAATGTCCCCAAAATCGAGGCACCAATCACAAACGCTGAAGCGGGCTTTACATCAATCACAACCGTTGAGGCGGGCTTTAGGCGACGACGATAGCACATTTCTTTACGGATAATTCGCACACCAATATGTCTCCCATGAGATCATACTGTAAAGAGCTGCAACTAAGCATCACTTTCATTGTCGATAAATCTGTTGATAATTTTTTTTCGTGATAATCGATTAGTTGTTAGGTCTATAAAATATCGATCAGTGCCCAACGAAATGCTCTCAAATGTCTTGTTTGGTCCACAATTCAAAGATATTCAGGTTACTTTCATAGAGGAGTGAAGAAACTAGAAAAAAAATCACATTTAAGAAGCTGGAATCAGAGAATGGGGATTTTATTTCTTCATAAAAAAAGAGGCTCAAACCAAATAGTCGATTATCATAATAATTGGCTATTGATTTCTTCGTTGACAACTAATCGTTTAATCTCTGCAGCCCTAATACGGTATTGTATTTCTTTATATGCACAGGCAAAGCAAGGATGAATGGATACTAAATAGGAGGGTATGTAACACGGAAACAAGAGGGAAACAAAAAGACAACTGAACATACACAAATAACAGACAGAAAGCTCACGGTTATAAGTCATAACATGTCAATGTCCTCACACACAGTGTAGATACTCCCAAGCGTCATCTCAGTTACTAGAATCTGGTGTATTGATCTGATCTGCTCTGGCAATGGACAAGGGTCACTGAAGTGTGCAGAAAGTCAGTCTGTCTGCATAAAGGGATCCCATTAAAGATGAATGAGGGTAGGATTGAAAGGGTCAGCAAGGATAGTTGACCTTTTCATTACATATACTCAGGTATGTGGCTTCTGCTTTCGTAATGGAGGAATACAGTTTGCTGTGGAAGATTCCTCAAGCTGCAGACATTTTTTATCATAATTACACACGACATGGACAAACTGTGGACCACAGGTGCAACATTTTCAAACGTGGTGATTCTGTGCTCCATGCACATCAGTCAGTTTCCTCTAGAGGCTGATTCATTCAGGAGATTCAATCTCACTGTCATGAATTTATCAGAGAGGACTGATATTGCCAGCAATGAAAAGCAAAATGTTTTACTGGTCGTGACTGCTACCAGTCCTTGCAACACTAACGGATACCCCCTACTCCCAATCCACATCCATCTGCACTGGGTGCTTCTTGGCATGAAATCAGCAATTGAAATTGGAAAATGTAGCCCTGTTTCTGTCAATGGCACACGTACAAACACTCCACTATATCAGATGCCTCTCAGCTCAAGTGTAGGAAACTTACAATAGAAAAAAGGCTGCAATCAATCTTTGGACAGCATCTATCTAATAGTTATTGTACTTGACCAGTCCAGTCCACAGCGAGTGACACAATGCAGGACAAGTGTGTGCAGAAGGAATGAAAATTATTCATTATTGATTGGTTTATCACCATAAATAAATTAATCAATACAAATACATGAACCAACAACATAGAAAATGAGGGACATGCAGTGTTAACTGTCAGGAAATGTACAGTTGTTTTAGTGTAGTACTTGGTGGTATCTTGTGGGGTCTAATCCATTTTTTTTTCAATCTTTAGGTTGCCTGGCTTCCTTGTGTAATAATGCTTATAAAGCATCAACCCTGTTATGCACAAGTTATAGACATCATTTTTTCCCCAGGACAACCTTGGCTATTAGGATATGTATGCTGCAGGGATGAATGTATACATTGTTGAAGTATAAATGCAAAAGAAAAAACTTGAATTTGAAATTGAATCTCACAGAAATGTATTGAACATTGACAATAATGAACTTGAAGACTTTTGGCTTTTAAAAATTTTTGTACCAAGTTTTGGACATCAGTGGTAACAAAAACAACACTGTAACTAACACAAATTTTAGATTCTTTTCCAGAAAAGCCCATACGCTTTTATCCAAAAAGTCAGTTAAGCCATCTCCAATGCATGTCCTGTCTGCTATGAGACATCAGAAGGCCAAATCACACTCATTTAAACACCCAGGGCTGACAGAATGACCTGAAGCTCTGCTCCGAGAAGGGATCTTGTAGAGCGAGGTGGTCATTATAGCGAAAACACCCCTGCAGTGGCGGTTCTACATTGAATTACACCCTAGGCGTGACTCCCTTTGACCTTTTCCTGTCCATCTCTGTGTTTATTTGGCACTTGACAATCAACAGATTTCCCATCCCTCCAACACTGTCACTCAGTACCAGAAGTCAAGACTAAATCAATTCACCTTGGTGACCACATAATTGTGTAGGATTACCTATTTTTATTAGTCATTTCACACACATCAGAAAAACAAAAATGTGCAGGAACTATAGGCCTGTATTTATAATATTATAAATTAAAAGTGCGTTATTTGGAAGAAAGTCGAGGTGTGACTGACTTTAGCCCACTAATTCCATTAGAGTATTGCTCTATACAGTGGATCCCCCGTTCCCCCCCTTGTCCATACCATTTTGGAGACCCAGAGATGAACTATCCCCCGCGCCCCCCTCCCCTTTCCCCTTCTCACACAGCTTCTGTGCAAGGCACCTTCTTAGCAAGCAGGGGCGCCTGCAGCTGCAGGGGGCGCCAATTTGCCAATTCCCCACACAGTGAAATGATAGATAATAGAAAACCGCTTCGCGGCGCAGAGGATTACATATTGATTTAAAAAGGATTTTATTGATTTAAAACGGTTTGTATTGCTTCCGCTAAAGAAAATAATCCGTTCAGTCAGAATTAACAGACCTGCAGAATGCCGTGACTGACCAATCAGAATCAAGTATTCAACCAAGCCGTGCAATAAGCATTTTCATTACGCTGTTATATCATTATTTTGGCTCGTTCGTTCCATGTTAGTACGTGTAACAGCGAAGTAACACATCACGTCAGGAAAGTGGCAGCAACATCGCGGATGTACAAAGACACTGTAGTTTCAGGCTGGTTTAAAAAAGCTTCTGGAAGGCCTACAAAGGCATGGAAGACCATATTGAATCGGCGCATTTCTCTGCTTATAAACACTATGCCGTACACTTAGCCGTACACCACGGTGTACACTAAGCCATACACTAAGCTGTACAATTTCTGTTCGCCTGTTAATTGCTGATGAAAGGGGCAAGATGATGTCACTATCCGCAGTGGAAAACAAATATAGAAACTGGTACCAAAAAAATGGAGTTGAGTCAAACAGAGCCATACCATACAGTTGAAACACGTTATAATGTATACGCTTTGATTTTGATGAGAGATTAGGAGCCAAACCAGTAGTTTGAAATTAGTGGTATCATAAAAACAAACTGCACTTTGCGTTTTCATTTTTATAATGATTAACAAGACATTCTCACTTCCATCGCGTCAAATACGGACCCTTGGTCAGGTACCTTTGGCGTTTGTTATTGATGCTAAAAGTCTTCTTTAGCGTCATATCTAAACGCGCGTTATAAAATGTACGCTTGAGCGACACGCAGGACAAGAACTTTGCATTTTCTGGGTTACTTACTACATACTACTCGCTACCGTTGTCACTTAATACTACCCCGTCTTAAAGCGCCGCAGAACTGCTGCTCTACCCAGTGCGTTCTGTAAGGACATCTCAACAAGCAAGCAAAAAAGAGAAAACAAATTATTTCCTAGATTTCTTTTCCAACTGACTTTGACAACCTTATTTTAACAATGCCTTTTACCAGGCAGGCATACAGGACAAACATATTTTCAAAATAACTCTGTTACATCTGAAATGTAGCAAAACTGAAGGCTGTCCTTTTGTACTGCAGGAGAGTGACTCACAGTGTTTTCATGATGTCTGTGCTAATGTGTCACAATGTGGTTTCCTGGGTGCCTGAATAATAACGGTGCTTGCCTCCACTGCAGGCAGGATACACACACCAACACACGTATACAATATTAACATAATCTACTTATTTTAAAGACAAACGGCTGCTCATATTTTTTTACAGCCAGTGTTGGATGGCAACTAATTACTTAGTGATGTCATACAATAATCATACCAATTTCTTATGAATATGTAATGCAACTAATTTTAACTAATTTGAGTAATATTACAGTTGTATTGCCTCACAGGAAATCAGAAATTGAAGGTCAAAAGAGAAGAAATGTTTTCAGGTGTCTCACTGTAATAAAACATACAGAAAAACAAAGTTTGCTTGCTCTTTCTTTGCACACATAATAAATCGTACTTAAGGCTGTGCACAAACGTACATAACTGCATCACAAACTGAAGACACACCGAGAAGCTCGGATCTACAGTAACAGGCAAATAAGCAATATGTTTTAAGCTCAGTGTTGCTCCTCAGGCAACGACGGATAGGATCCGAGGAAACACTAGAAACAAGAACCTGTTTGTCCAGCCTTCATATAGAGTAGAAATACGTGGCTTTGCCAGCACTAACACTTATTTACTGAAATGGTGTCTGTTCGATTTACAGTAATTATGGAAACAATATACAGTTTGAAAGGGCTAATCGGTAAATCAGAGAGAGAGGCAGACAGAGAGAGAGAGAGAGAGAGAGAGAGAGCGAGAGAGCGAGAGAGAGGATGATAATGGTAAATGGAGGCAATCTAATCAGGAAGATGCATCTGTCCTGCTCCTCTTTGTCAGATGCCCTTAACTGACGGCCCTCTAAATGTTGGCTATAGCCAATATTTGTATGCACATATTTGTGTCAGGGTTTTGGTATTTTGTTCTGTTTTATTGTGTAGTCTTGTTTCTCTGTTTTGCGTGGTTTCCTGTTTTATTTTGTAGTCTGTCTTGTCTCCCTTGTCTAGCTTTCTTCCTGTCTTTGTTTGTTTCCCGCCTTTTTTGATTTGTTCCACCTGTTGTGTCACCTGCCTCTCGTTCCCTCATTACCTTGTGTATTTAGCCTCTCTGTTTTCCCTTGTCTCTGGTCGGATCGTCTCGTTTTCTTTGCTGTGCGTTCTGTTTTGTTTCTGCATTCCCTGTCGTGGATTTCCCTGATGTATTGGATTATTGCTCCAAGTAAGTTTTGCTTTTCTTTGAATAAAGCCTTTAAACTGCATTTGGGTCCCAACCTTGCCTGCCTTCGCACCAGCCGTGACAGTACGATCCGACCATACTAGGGACCCAGTAGTTATAGAGTTTTTGCCAGTTTTTCACCCGCTGGACTCTGAGGGAGAACTTTTGATTGAGTTTTTCCGCTCCCTGCATGAGGAGGACCCCGCCTTCGCTAGGCACCTTATGGAGGTGCGTTGGCAGGCCACAGCACAGGAGTTTCGCTTCCCCGTCTCCATGCCTGTTTTTTGTCCTGAGCCTCAGCAGACCTGTTTATCTGAGCCTGAGCTGACCAGTGTATCTGAGCCTGAGCTGACCAGTGTATCTGAGCCTGAGCTGACCTGTGTTCCTGAGCTTAAGCTGACCTGTGTTCCCGAGCCTGAGCTAACCTGTGTACCTGAGCCTGGGCTAACCTGTGTATCTGAGCCTGAGCTGACGTGCAACCCTTCTGTTCCCGGGCTGGCGTGCAGCTCTCCTGACCCTGGGTTGACGTGCAGCTCTCCTGATCCTGGGTTGATGTGCGGCTCCCCTGACCCTGGGCCGAGGTGCAGCTCTCCTGACCCCGGGCTGACGTGCAGCTCTCCTGACCTTGAGCTAGCGTGCAGCTCTCCTGAATTCAAGCTAGCTAGCAACCTCCCTGAGTCCAGGCTAGTTAGCAGCTCTTCTGAATCCAGGCTAGCTAGCAGCCTTCTTGAGCCCTGGCTGGCTAGCAGCCCCCTTGAGCCCCAGCTAGCTAGCAGCCCTCCTGAATTCAAGCTAGCTAGCAGCCTTCCTAAATCCAGGCTAGCTAGCAACCCCCCTGACTCCAGGCTAGCTAGCAGCCTTCACAGTGTCCCCAAGCTGCCCAGTGTCCCAGCACTGCCCAGCTTCCCCGAGCTTAGTGTCCCTGAGCTTCCTAGTGTCCCAGAGTTCCCTAGTGTCCCCAGGTTGTCCTTGATCCTGGATCCCCGGCTGGCTAGCAGCCATCCAGATCCCCGGCTGGCTAGCAGCCTTCCTTATCCCCAGCTGACTAGCAGCCTTCCTGATTCCCGGCTGGCTAGCAGCTTCCCAGAATCCCGGCTGGCTAGCAGCCGCCCTGAGCTTCGGCTGGCTAGCAGCTTCTCTGAACCCCGGCTGGCTAGCAGCCTCTTAGATCCCCAGCTGGCTAGCAGCTCCCTAGATCCCCAGCTGGCTAGCAGCTGCCCAGAACCTCCGCTGACGTGCAGCCTTCCAGAATCTCCGCTGACGTGCAGCCGTCCAGAGTCTTCGATGACCGCTCTGCTAGAGTCTTCCAGTCGTCTAGAGTCTTTGATGACCGCTCTGCTAGAGTCTTCCAGTCGTCAAGAATCTCCGATGACAGCTCTTCAAGAGTCTTCCAGTCGTCCAGAGTCTACGATGACCGCTCTGCTAGAGTCTTCCAGTCGTCTAGAGTCTTTGATGACTGCTCTGCTAGAGTCTTCCAGTCGTCCAGAGTCTTCGATGACCGTTCTCCCAGAGTCTGCGCTGACCGGTCACCTAGAGTCTACGCTGACCAGTCTTCTAGAGCCTCAGCTGACCAGTCTTCCAGTGCCTTCGTTGACTTCGACCTCAGAGACTGTGCCATTGTCCGACACCTCAGAGACTATGCCCTTCCCTGGTACCCCTGAGACTTCACCCGTCTCCGGCATCCCAGAGACTTTGCCTTTGTCGGTCCGACCGACTCCTGCTCCCCGTGGTTTGTCAGCGGTCCGGCCGACTCCTGCCCCCCGTGTTTTGTCGGTGGTCCGGCCGACTCCTGCTCCCTGTGTTTTGTTGGTGGTCCGGCCGACTAATGCTCCAGTTACCCTGTCGGCGGAGTTGCCGACTCCTGACCCTGTTGCCTTGTTGTCTGTTACTGATCCTGTCACTGGCCCAGCTGATTCGTCACCTGTCTCCAGCTCAGCTGACCCGTTGCCTGTCTCTAGCTCAGCTGACCCGTTGCCAGTCTCCAGCCCAGCTGACCCGTTGCCTGTCTCCAGCCCAGCTGAACCGTCACATGTCTTCAGCCCAGCTGACCCTTCGCCTGCCCAGCCCACAGAGGGGTTTAGCCTTCGCTGGCCCGCCAGGTCTCCCGAGGGATTCAGCCTTAGCCGTCCTGCTTGTCCGCCTGAGGGATGCTGCCTTCGCCGCCGGCCTCCAGAGGGGTTACGCCTTCGCCACCGGCCTCCGGAGGAGTATCACCTTCGCGGACGGCCTCCAGAGGGGATTCGCCTTCGTGGATGGCCTGCTGATAGGTTTTGCCTTCGCAGCCGGCCTTCAGAGGGGTTTCGCCTTCGCCGCCGGCCTTCAGAAGGGATTCGCCTTTGCCGCCGGTCTTCAGAAGGGATTCGCCCTCGCAGACGGCCTCCAGAGGGGTTTCGCCTTCGCCGCCAGCCTCCAGAAGGATTTTGCTTTCGCCGTCGCCCTCCAGAGGGGTTTCGCCTTCACGGACGTCCTTCAGAGGGGCTCTACCTTCGCCGACCTGTTCGGCCGCCTGAAGGATTCAGCCTTCACCGCCTGAAGGGTTCTGCCTTCGCTGCTGGCCCAGGTGCCCATGGTTCCCGGTTGCCGAGGCCTCTCTGTTCCCTGTGCCCCAGTGACTCTCTGTCCCCTGTTGCCGGGGCCTCTCTGTCCCTGTTGCCGAGGCCTCTCTGTCCCTGTTGCCGAGGCCTCTCTGTCCCCTGTTGCCGAGGCCTCTCTGTCCCCTGTTGCCGAGGCCTCTCTGTCCCTGACCTGGGGCCTTCCTGTTCCTTTCCCCGAGTGGCCCCCCAGTTTTCCCCCGGGCCTCTACGGCCCTCTGTTTCCCCTGAGTGCCCTCTATGCTCTCTGTTCCCTGTGCCTCAGTGACTCTCTGTTCTCTAGCCCCGTTTGACTTTTTTGGTTCCTCCGTTCGTCCCTCCTCCGGTCCCCCTCCGCCCTCCCTGGGTTGCCTTTTGTTCTGTTTTGGTATTTTTTTTGGACATCTGGGATCTGTCCCTTGGGAGGGGGTACTGTCAGGGTTTTGGTATTTTGTTCTGTTTTATTGTGTAGTCTTGTTTCTCTGTTTTGCGTGGTTTCCTGTTTTATTTTGTAGTCTGTCTTGTCTCCCTTGTCTAGCTTTCTTCCTGTCTTTGTTTGTTTCCCGCCTTTTTTGATTTGTTCCACCTGTTGTGTCACCTGCCTGTCGTTCCCTCATTACCTTGTGTATTTAGCCTCTCTGTTTTCCCTTGTCTCTTGTCGGATCGTCTCGTTTTCTTTGCTGTGCGTTCTGTTTTGTTTCTGCATTCCCTGTCGTGGATTTCCCTGATGTATTGGATTATTGCTCCAAGTAAGTTTTGCTTTTCTTTGAATAAAGCTCTTTAAACTGCATTTGGGTCCCAACCTTGCCTGCCTTCGCACCAGCCGTGACAATTTGGGTACCTGCATATGTGAAAAGTGTGTGTTACGACTCTCTCTATCAATGAGGAAGACGTCAACAGACTCTTTAGGAGACAGAACCCCAGGAAAGCTGCTGGACCGGACGCTATCTCCCCATCCAGCTTGAAGCACTGCGCTGACCAGCTGTCTCCAGTGTTCAGACATTTTTAACACCTCACTGGAGACATGCCAGGTGCCAGCCTGCTTCAAGACCTCAACCATAATCCCTGTTTCCAAGGACCACAGGACTTAATGACTTCAGATCCGTCGCCCTGACCTCTGTGGTTATGAAGTCCTTTGAGCGCCTTGTGCTTTCTCACCTCAAAGCCATCACCGACCCCCTCCTGGACCCCCTGCAGTTTGCCTACAGAGCCAATAGGTCTGTAGATGATGCAGTCAACCTGGCCCTCCACTACATCCTCCGGCACCTGGACTCCGCAGGAACCTACGCCAGGATCCTGTTTGTGGACTTCAGCTCTGCCTTTAATACCATCATCCCGGCTCTGCTTCAGGAGAAACTCTCCCAGCTTGGTGTGCCTGACTCCACCTGCAGGTGGATCACTGACTTCCTGTCTGACAGGAAGCAGCATGTGAAGCTGGGGAAAGACATCTCCGACTCACAGACCATCAGCACCGGATCCCCCCAGGGCTGCGTTCTTTCTCCTCTGCTCTTCTCCCTGTACACCAACAGCTGCACTTCCAGTCACCAGTCTGTCAAGCTTCTGAAGTTCGCGGACGACACCTCCCTCATCGGACTCATCTCTGATGGTGACGAGTCCGCCTACAGGTGGGAGGCTGACCACCTGGTGACCTGGTGCAACCAAAACAATCTAGAGCTCAACGCTCTAAAGACAGTGGAGATGGTTGTGGACTTCAGGAAGAATTCAGCCCCACCTGCCCCCATCACCCTCTGTGACTCCACAATTAACATTGTGGAGTCTTTCCGCTTCCTGGGAACTACCATCTCCCAAGACCTCAAGTGGGAGCTGAACATCAGCTCCCTCATCAAGAAAGCACAACAGAGGATGTACTTCCTGCGGCAACTGAAGAAATTCAACCTGCCAAAGACAATGATGGTGCACTTCTACATAGCCATCATTGAGTCCATCCTCACTTCCTCCATCACCATCTGGTACGCTGCTAGCACAGCTAAGGACAAGGGCAGACTGCAGCGTGTCATTCGGTCAGCTGAGAAGGTGATTGGCTGCAATCTGCCACCGCTCCAGGACCTTAACACCACCAGGACTCTGAAGCGTGCTGGAAAGATTGTGGCTGACCCCTCCCACCCCGGCAACAAACTCTTTGAGCCACTCCCCTCTGGCAGCAGGCTGAGGTCCATCAGGACCAAAACCTCACGTCACAAGGACAGTTTTTTTCCCCTCCTCCACTAGCCTTATTAACAAGGCCCGGAAATCACCCTGACTCTCTCCACAACCCTCTCTGGCTCTACATGCCACTGTACTTAATCTGCTCTTTTTATCTTAATTCTTACTCTCTTATTTTTAATACATTCTGTGTGTGTATATATATATACACATATATTTATACTTATATTGTTTGTTCTGTTTAACCTGTTTGTTTAACTTATTTTAGAGAATGTGTGACATGCACCTACACCAAAACAAATTCCTTGTATGTGTAAAAAACGTACTTGGCAATAAAGCTTTTCTGACTCTGAAATGCTCATGCATGTGAAGGTGTAGGTGTGTGTGTGTGTGTGTGTGTGTGTGTGTGTGTGTGTGTGTGTGTGTGTGTGTGTGTGTGTGCGCACTACGTATGCAGCCCCGGTGTGTTACCGCAGGGATAGAGATCAAGTGAGCAAACAATCTGTCTCGCATGAGAGGCTAAGAAGAATCGTTACTCACTCGGACCAGTCAGAGACGTAGCAAAACATGAGGCGGCGAGCGTGATAGGGCAGCCAGCAGACCACGAAGGCTATGACCACCGCTCCTGAACACAAGGGAGAGAGAGATAGCATCAGAGGTCAAGAAGAAGAACATAGACAAGGAGCAATATACACACACACAAACAAAACATACAAATTAAGCTCAGTATAAGTTCATTCAGGAAGACTTCTATGCTCCACATTCCTCTCTCCCCCAACCTTATCAGCTGCAATGTCATCAGTTGAATGTGGGAGTTCACTCTTTCAGTTAAACCAACCAGATTTTGCCACAATCTCTGTGAGCAGCTATCGCGTTGTTGCATTCAAATCTGTTCTCCTCTCTGCTGCTGTTAGTTGTCATTTCAGGCAAAGTGGATGCGACCCTCCTCCACTCCATTCACCTCCAGTTCTTATCATTCCCAGCACCCAGGGTTCCTTCATCAGAAGACCCGCTTCACATCACATCCATCTAAATCTTCAGGCTTCCTTTATCCCTTCATCACCTCCACCAGTGTCTAGACTCCATCGGGGGATATTACTAAATATCCACAGCCTCTGTACCCGTTTTAATTTAACATTGCTATGGAGTCTAATCGCCAAAGACTCTTAACATCCAACCTATCATACACCATGTTCATTAAACTTATTTCACTCTGAAATGAAGTCTCTCCTGATTGAACTGATGCAAAAAGTGAACAGGCTTATTTGCAATTTGTACATGCTGTTCAGAAGATTAGAATGTGAATGTTAAAAGAATCAGGTTCGGAAAAATACCATACATGTAGATTTGTATTGAGGACACAAGAACAGAGAGAAAATTGGGTGAGGCTATTTGCACCCCTGGTACAATTAGCAGTGTATGCTATTCATACCCTGGTGCAATTAGAAGTGCTATTCGTACCCTGGTGCAATTAGAAATAAATGCTATTCGTACCCCGCCGGTGCACACAGCAATGTGTTCTATTAATACCCCGTCTGGTACAAATATCAATGTATGCTATTTGCACCTCTGTGCATTTACAGTACCTTGGCATATATTTACACACAGTTATCCATACTACTCATGTATTACACCTTTTTGGAATATTATCGCCCTGACATTCTTACCCTAACCCTAACCAATCCCACTCCTCTTACCTAAACCTAACCAACCCAAACCAGAGCAGGCATATTCATGAGTCCTACTTCCCCTACCACCCTGCAAAAAAAATTTCGCGTTCACGGGCCCTAACTTGCATAATTGCATGCAAATTATCCAATCCAAAATGAAAAAAACAAGATCACCTTACCAGGAAATCAAACTCCAGACTCCCAGACCAAAGCTCAGTGTTCTAACCACTCACCTAACAGCTCTTACAGGAAGATGTACAACTGTTTACCACTTGGTGTCTTCAAGCCTCGGTTGCTAGGTAATCATACTGTATACAAAAAATAGGTACTATCTAACAAACTAACGGTTGTATGCTTTCACTGAAGACAGAAAGCGCAACTGTAGTATCCATTTTCCGCTAGAAATTCAATTGTTATAAACTTTAGAGACAAAACTTTCCTATTATGCCAGTTTCTGCAGTCATGGAAGATGAACGTCCGCCATGATTTCGGTGCACGCGAGCAACGTGTTTTTGTTGTTACGTCACAGGGTGTGAATAGCTCAGCTGTGTGGCCGAGGCTATTCGTACTGGGGGCGCAAATAGACACTCCGGAGAAAATTACATCTTTTTCATTTGATTAAGATTACATAGAAGTCATGTGCCATCATGCACAACAACCCAGTGACAATGTGCAGAAATTGCCCCAGCACATCAACAGTAAAATGATTTTGAATTGTATATTAACATATATAATTAAAAGCCTAAAGACACATGAATAGGAGTGAAACTGTAGATATCTGTTTCTAGATAAAGTTACTAGGACAGCATTACAATTTGATATTTTGCCACACAACAGATATGTTTATCACTCAAAAATATGTATTTGTATTTACACCAGAAGAATTTACACCAGAAGTGGGGTCTATACAGTAAGGTGTATATATATATATATTAGGGCTGTCAAACGATACATTTAATCGCTGAACTAGTTAATCGCAATTAATCACATGTTTTATCACATGATTAAAATTCTATTATTTTGCATTTCAGAACTGTTTTTAAGTACATATTAACAATGGAAAGCAATTTTTACCAGTGCATCTTGATTGGGAATCAAATGAATGCAAAGAAAGTGACTTTATGAACTTGATTTTAAGATTTGTATTTGTTTATTATTTATTTATTTACTGTAAACAAAAGAAAAATGTGTGAATCTAGTCACACATTTGAATCTAGAGTCAATATAGTGTGCAGTAACTCCTAATAATAATAATAATAATAACAATAATAATAATAATATCCAAATAATGTTGATTACTCACTGACGTCCAGTGATCACCAGTTAATGAGACAGCTTTTGCACTTTGCAGCAGTTCCAGTTAGGCTGCTTTCTTCGTGTTGTACAGGCTGTGTATGTGTGCGTGAAACTACTGTCCCCCTCGACGACAATGTATAAGACGGATCACAACATGCCAACCGTAGTCTTTAAGACCCGAGTCTTCTACGATGCTGACAGGTCTGCAGTTAGTTGCCACCCATTTTGCAAGAGCGGTAGTAATTTTTTTGGATTTGGTTTCATCCACAGGTCGGCAAGTAGCACTCTCCAAAATAGTGCTTTGCCTGAGTGGGTAGCATCAACCTGAGTCACGTTAATTAGCTCATAGGTGGTAGCTCAAGCTTGACGTGCTTTGGTGATATTTTAATTCGGCTTTACACAATGTGCATATGGCTTTCGACCCGTCCGGGAGTTTTGGAAAATAAAAAGCGCCATTCAGAATTTCGTTGCTGCTGTCTTTCTCCATCATGCCTGCAGCAGCAGGATGTGTTGTTACGAGGAAATATGACAAAGTGCGGGTCAAAATAGTAGCCTGTTAGGCACGACGCGAAGCTGAGTGAAAATAAATTAATAAATGGCGGCATGCGATTAAAAAAAATTAACGCGTTATGCTCGGCCCTTAATCGCATCGCAATTAACGCGTTAATGCTGACAGCCCTAATATATATATATATATATAAGTAAATAAAAGCATATATACAATGATTTGCAAATCCTTTTCAACCTATATTCAATTGAATACACTACAAAGACAAGATAGTTAATGTTCAAACTGATAAAGTTTATTGTTTTTTTGCAAATGTTCACTCATTTTGAATTTGATGCCTGCAACACGTTCCATAAAAGCTGGGACGGGGGCCTGTTTACAACTGTTACATCACCTTTTCTTTTAAAAACTCTCAATACGCGTTTGGGAACTGAGGACACTTATTGTTAAAGCTTTGTAAGTGGAATTCTTTCCCATTCTTGCTTGACGTACGACTTCAGTTGCTCAACAGTCAGGGGTCTCTGATATTATGCACTTCATAATGCGCCACACATTTTCAATGGGAAACAGGTCTGGACTGCAGGCAGGCTTAAAGCCAGCATGAGTTTACTGATTGTTCAGCTCACAACAACAGCTGTGGATATCTCGCCTGTAAAATCTGCATCACTGTCTTCCTCTGTGAAAATAATGACAAAGTGCTCTTTGGCAAAACACCCAAAATGTAAGTGTTTTCTAGGTGTAAAAGTGAGTAATGCTGGCTGCAAAACAGCATGTATTCTCTGAGTAAGTGCCTAAACGTATGAATATATGAATTTGTAGCCTGCTTTGGATTGTATCTTTGGAAGTATGGAACTGCAGTCACTGCAAAGGTAAATTAGTTCAGGTTGCCTGCTGTGCAAGAGAAAACATTCTGAATATAAATATTTAACCTGCAAGATATCTCTTAGACGTACGCATGGGTGCCTTTCTCAGATCGAATCTTTGAAAATTCCCTCACAGCGATTGTCACTTAAAGGAACGAGCGCCGATTTGCCTCTGATCAGGGGCTTTTGGCTGCAATATCCAAGTTGAAAATCAGGGCTAAAATTGCATAGTGTAAGCTCGCTTTTACAAGGAAACCTTTCTAGCCCTTGCTGTTTTTCTTTTAGAAAGTACACTGCAGAAAACTACAGGCAAAATCTATGCATATATGATCCTGTCACCACAGGGCAGAGAAACTACTGTAAGAACATCATCTTGGTTCACTTGGATGTTCCTATTTTGGGGCCAGGTCCAATCTTAGACATTGCAGGAAACTCATCCAGTACAACTACGAAAAGGGGCACTTATCACTGCATGATACATGAACAGAATTTTGAGTCCCAATTAGTAGGGCTATGTATTGGCAAGAATCTGGCGATACGATACGTATCACGATACATGGGTCACGATTCAATATATTGCAATATATTTCGTTACTGTGCGTAAGGCGATATATTGGGATTTTTTTAAAGTATAATTTTAGAAAAACTAATATTTAAAAAAAGATATGATGTTCATAAAAGTCAAAGAAGTTTACTTTAGCTAAACAATTCAGTACACAGAAAATCAAACTGCCAGTTTGGGATTGTGGCTTACAGGTTCTTAGTGAGCTAATGTTTATATGCTAAAGTAGGCCAAAGTTCAGCCATAGCTTCATTGTTAGCTTCTAGCAAAAAGTCAGGCACTGCTAGGCACTGTTAGGCAAGGACACTAGTGGTGTGTCTCAGCATAGCCATCTAGCGGTTGGGGGTTTAAACACAACATTTTTTTTAATTAAAAAAATGATCGATATTCCCTTTTTGAAAATCGATACAGTATTGCAAAATAAAATATCGCGATATTCAAGTGTATCGATTTTTTCTTACACCCCTACCAATTTGTATGCCTGTCAGGAAAGATTACATCAGCGTACATTCTCTCTTATTTTCTCTCGTGGCTCTGTAGTGAGCTTCCCTACAGATGGTATTTTTCAGGCGGCACTTTGGGTGCAGCAAAGAAACACTCTCAGCCCACGTCGCCAACACTGATTGTTTTCTGTTCTGTGGTGGATCTACCCATGTGTTTGCTGAAATGTCAACACATCTTAAAAGGTTAACGTGAACTATTAAAGACCATCAACAGATACAAAGGAATGCTTAAATACACAGAGTCAAGCAGTGAAAACAGTGGGAGAGGACGGAGCTAGCATGGTAATATGTGTGTATATGTGTGTGTGTGTGTGTGTGTGTGTGTGTGTGTGTGTGTGTGTGTGTGTGTGTGTGTGTGTGTGTCTTTTTGCTCTACACCCACTCAGTTAATACCCACCATTAATAACTCAGTGGCAGACAGGGATACCATTTGTCTATTCCAGCATGGCAGCTTTGTCCTCAGCACTCTGCCATTCGCAATTTGTCATTGTTAGTCGGTCCCAATTGGTGAGTTGGTCATCACACAGACTCAAGCAGCCATTAATCAGAAACCGTAACTCTGAAACTCTAGCAAAGCAGCCTCTGCCGTCACAGCTCAATAATATATGGAGGAATTGAACACCGACTGCCACTTCCCTGCTGGGCATCCTGCTAGCCAGTTGGCAGGCGTCGGACGATGAGCTGGGTGGCCTCTGTGTCTGCATTGGTTTCCAGCGGGATGTCAGGAGCTATGGTGTCCTTTCGCCGAGACTTGGCTGGATCCTGGAGTGCCAGTGTTAATCAACCGGGGGACTATTTTGTGTGCTGACCTGATGGCCACATTCTGCTTTAAGATAAATCATGCACAAGTTGAAGGATCTGATGGAATAACATTTGAATGGAATTGTACCTGGTACGATTTCATGTGACAAATAAAATTGTTTGAAATAACAATTGTACATATTAACCATGGACATCAACTCGTGACCGGACATCGCTACAACTGCAATTTTGTTTGCTTTTGTTCCAAAACACAAATTAAGAAGTATGTCCTAATTAGACCTGTCAAAATTAACGCGAGTTAACGCAAATCCCTTTTACCGACACTCTTTTTTTTATGCGTGACACACGGTCTGTGATTTCGCTCCGTCGTTTGGGAAATCAGGAAGCAATGCAGCAGTAACGTTATGGACAGTGTTGCCAGCTTGGCGACTTTCTCGCTGGATTTAGAGACTTTTCAGACCCTCTTAGCGACTTATAAAGAATTCAAATATATTTCTATTGTATGGCAAAATGTTGCCAACCTGGTGACTCCAGGGAAGCAGGACGATTTTCCAGTTCTGTTGTTTAACCGTTATCTCCGACTCCGGCAGTGGCCATAGTGTCTGGAAAAGAGCAGCTGCAGGCTACTGGTAAGCTAACATTACACTGTGACGCTGTGTTGTTTTTCTGTTTTTTGTTTTCTTAGGACTGATTGATTGAAAAAACCTGTAGGTCCCCTGGTAAACAGGGGTAGGTAAACAAGTGCACACACACACCCACGCACACACACACACACACACACACACACACACACACACACACACACACACAAGCAGGTCTTATTCAGTTAGAGAAGGACAGAGAAAGTGTGATAAAGATAGCAATCACAGTCACATGTCATTATCAATTTAATGAGATGTCTCTAAAATGTAACACTACTCTTTGGGTGTCAGAACAGATGTCAGCAACGACTGCTGTAATTGGGAGTATTAGAGACAAAACTGGACCCATCTGGCTACTACATTCCTAATGACCCAATCAAGTTTTCAATTCAATTGGCGATATGATGACGGAGGTCAGACAATTTCAGCAGAACCAATTTAGACAGACATTATGCATTTTAATACAAATTCTTAACGACATTCCAAATGTCAAGCCGAGCTCTGTGACAGTTTACCACAAATGCCTTTGATTAAACAAAAGACCAGAGCTTAAATAGAGATATTTATTTGCAGTGGCTCTTGCAGTTTAAAAGACACATGGAAACATGCATAATTGCATAGTCACATTATAAAACATATGATCACAAAGTAGAGTTAATCTCCAAAAAAGGACAAGGGCATTATTGCAGTTTCAAGACTAAAGTTGTGTCCCAAACAGCTTGATCTCATGAACCATTCGTTCAAAAAGCTATGAAAAGTTACTACTACTAAGCACTGTAATTCGTAAACATTCCACGTTTGTTTGCTGTATTCACCACATTGACGGCCACTGTATAAGAATGCGGGCTTCTCAAATTGTTACTTTGTTTTTCTTTAGATGTAATACTTATTATTATGTATTTATTATTACTTTCCTATTTTTAGCTGTTTCATCGCCACCCATCACCACACTGAACTCTGCACTAAAATCAAAGACCATATAGACACAACTGTGCAATACAAATGTTTCTTGCAGTTATCTTTCATTGATTATCACAAATGGTGCAGTACACAAAACCCTTTTTACTCTTTTTCACCTTTTAACATGCATAAATTGACAACTGTGTATGTGAGTTGCATGTGGATGAAGGTGAGATGTTTGATAGCTATATTTCATGTATATTTAATGTATGTTTAATGTATATTTTTGAACACCGTCTCAGGTAGTGTACCTGAATCTCATTGTATGTAAATCCAATGACAATAAAGGAATCTTATCTAATCACAATTTCTCTCAATTTTTAGTATCATGATGACCCGTGTCATCTTGTGTTGCTGTTGTGATTTACCTGACTGTGTTCTCTCCACAGGTGATCATTAGAGCAACTGGGAACACCTGAGGTGGTTTAAGGGTGGATGCAGCTAGCAGTTTAATTCTCTGGATTCTCGTTAAATATTTCAAATGAGCCAGAACATATGGCCACTGTTACAGTTGGTTTAGTCTAGTGCTTGGTATTTTGTCTGATGGCCATCCAGTAAAAACCAGGGATATCCATGTTTGACGATTCTCGAGTTATCAGGTAATAATGAGTGTAGGA
This sequence comes from Sander lucioperca, assembly GCF_008315115.2. Lineage (NCBI taxonomy): Eukaryota > Metazoa > Chordata > Actinopteri > Perciformes > Percidae > Sander > Sander lucioperca. The sequence continues at coordinate 16,697,678 of NC_050184.1, forward strand.
ATTCTCCTACATCTTAGGCAAATTAAAACACTTTTTTTTAAACAAAAACTATTAAATAATCTAGAAATGTCACAATTTTAAAACAAGCTTGTATTTGTATTATTGCATATGTACGTGACATTGTGGGGATATATGGTTTTCATTTGTCAGCAACGATATTAAATCAATAACTGCTCCCCTACAAGCCCAATTAATTCTTTAAAATTCTGTATAGAATCAGCCTCATAATTTTTCTAGGTTGGTTCCAAAAATACAGCATTTTGTTAAGGTATTTTAACAGAACACTTTTCTATTCCGTCATCCCCACCTAATTCTGTGACAGTGAATGACTCTTCTGTCATGTAAATGTAGGTCACCCTGGTGGTTGGCATGATTCCAGAGTTTGCAACACAGGTGTTGTACGGCTACTGGAAGAATATCTCAAGGCCCTGGTTCCGGAGGGAATGCACATTATCGCCCATCTAGCTTATCCTCTTTTGCAACAAGTGCTAAAGCCCTACAGGGATGATGGGCACCTACCTGCCAGGCAGAGGTGCTTTAACAAAAATCTTAATGCAGCTTGTGTGGTCATCGAGAATGCTTTTGGCATCCTGAAATCCAAGTTTAGGAGGCTCAAGTGTCTGCCAAATATCAGAGCAACAGTCACAGCATGTTGCATTCTTCAGGTGACCAACTTAATGAGCAGTGTCTTCTTCATCAACTCAGAGACAACATTGATGATCCACAGCCCAATAACCAGCATGGATCTCATTACAGAGACACAAGTGCTACCATTTAAGGATAGGGAACACCTTCACACTCATACCCCTTTCCTTATTCAATGGGCTATTCTGGATTTTTGGGGTAATAGATACATCCTAATAAAAAAAAAAGAAAAGAAATGGAAGCATTTGGATACTGATTTGGACATCCATTCCCATGGCAACACTCAAAGAGTCGAAGCATTCGAGTCAGCTCTAGTCAGCAGACAGCTTTTGTGTTGTTTCGGCCCAGAAAGAAATCAGCATGTCAAAGTTAAATGTTGGTTGCTTGGTTAGTTTATTCACATTTGATTTGCCACTTCATCACTGACGAGATAACAGTGATGAATATGCTTGATATGGAGCATTTGCTTACTTGGAGTGAGTGAAGTGCATCTCACTGACAGTTAGATGGAGCACCTGCCGTGATATCTTTAAAAACACTCAGGACATTCTGGAAAGGGTCAACATCAGAAAGCAGAAGAAAGTATATAAACGGTTTGGCAGATTGGATGTCTATAGAAAATGGGGAAAGTATACTTGAGCTTTCTGGAGGGCTTCTAAGAAGCTTTGTGCTGGGGAGACGTGTATGATGGGCTTATGTTGTTGTCATTTATACATGTGTATATTTGGTTTATGGTTGTATGTTTTGTATTTTGTTAAAAAATAAAAAATTGTTATCCACAAAAAAAAGAAAGCAGAAGAAAGTGAACACCCCTGGTGCAGCTTTGTATGTTATCATGACAGTAGGCGGAATAAGAGATACATGGAGTAGAAGTATCTGTGTTCCGAAATGTATTGCACATCAATTTAAAATACTAAGATGCACTACAAGTTAGGGCTGCTCGATTATGGGAAAAAAAATCACAATCACGATTATTTCGGTCAATATTGAAATCACGATTATTTAATACGATTACTCATTGTCTTTTCGAAAGATGTTGCATTTATTGAACTTAAAAAAAACAGTGAAACAGTTTAACAAATCTACAGTGATGAAAACGTTTGATTGATTGCACAGACCTACTACATGTAGTCTAATTATTAACCAAACTGCAGCAGGCTAGCAAAATTCAACAGGCATCCAGGGAAATAGCTTGCTAACTGACTCAAAGAGCTATTCGTTACCCAAAGGCAACACAAATGACCAACTCTCCTTCTGTATATTATGTACAGTGTATGTGTGTTGGAGGATGTTCACTTACGGAGAACAAGAACTCCATGGCGAAGCGAGCGAGCACGGTTGGGCTCCGTGGTGGCGTTCAGCATGGTGGGATTTCCCCCAATGATGCAGACACGGTTTTCTTGCTCTGCCTCACGGAACATTCGCAGCAGCTGATTGGCTATGACCCCGTTCAGTGCCGATATGGCCACCATGGGTATCACAAAGGACAGAAAGGCGTTTACCTGTGCAGGGAGAAGAGGCAGTAATCACTGGTTAGAATTTAGAGCTGACACACTGGTTAAGGTTGGATCAAACATATCACATCCATCACAGATTTGTTTTTTTAACAAATAAGCTTCTATATCAGTGGTTAAAAATTAGGGGTTTGGCCCATCAAAAAAAGTTGTCGACTGACTAATTGATAAACCCTGTGTTTGATTCTACATACAATAATTATCTCAGTCTAAGTCATAATGTCTCATCATTTTTTCTGTCTCTCTTTTTCAGCTTTTTAATGAAGCCAGTGAAAATGAATACTGTGATCAAAACAAAAAAATGTATGCAAATATGGCAGATTATAAGATTTCTTTTAGATTTCTTTATTTAAAAGGGACAACGCACATTAATCAACATGAGCACAGAGTGCAACATGTAAATGTGTCAGATTTAGACATGCAGGCTAATTTTCATCTGCAGTCCTTAGCAGGTTGATGGCTTAAAACAATAGATAAGGTACAACAATACAACACATAAACATAAAACAAGAACACAAACATCCTCGAAAGCAACCACTGTTGAATCATGGAAAATGACTTAGAAAATGTTACACAGACATCTTGGGAGAGAGAGAGAAAGAGAGAGCGAGAGGGATGACGGACAGGATATAAAAAAAAAATTTGGCAGAAGAAAGCGAGTAGGATGAGAGGGCACGAGAGGTGCAGGCGAACTGGGTGACAGCAGGGTGAATCTCTTACATTCGAGGAAAAATGGATGGGATGCAGCAAAACTAATTGAGTTGGCCACTTTTTGTGCTTTTCAAAACCTTTATACAACCACTATAATGCAGTCCTTTGATCAAATCAATTTAAAATAGACATATCAAGAGTGTCCTTGCTTTGATTTCCCTGGCGGAGGAATGATGAAAACATATTGACTTCCAAGTAATTTTTTATTTTTTTATTTTTCAGTTCCATCAAGAAACTCAATAAAAATTACATTTCATAAGTGCCAACTTTGATCAAATTCCGAATGGAAAGTTTTGCGCAAACCATTTTCTTCACACTGTGCTGCCTCACTGCTGGTAGAACATAATAGAGACACATTTTGTGGGAGAATAAAGTTAGCAGCGAAGATTATTGAGAGAAAACAGAACTAACAAAACTGCAAAAACAGAAGAGAGGAGGTGCTGCTAGACATCCCTCATGACAGCTGACTTCTTACTAGAGCTACTGTGTAACCGTGTGGAGCCGGTATGAGAAGTTGCTCAAGAGAGAAAATGTAAATGGGTGTTTGAGGTTTTAATTTGTAATTTGTGCAGATATTTGCCTAAGCAATGTAACTAACAGATCAGTTCTTTCCTACAGCATTCCCTCTCCACCCACCACACACACACACACACACACACACACACACACACACACACATACACGCAGTGCTGTTGTTTTTCCAAGGGATAATCATGGTTGAGAAACATTAATGGCTTTAATGAACAGGCTGGCTGACTTCTGAGGGCCCCCTGCCTCCTAGACATTGTTGATCGATTACAGCTGAAAAGGAGAGCAGAAGAAAAGCAGCAAGGCAAACCTCAGCTTTAGAGTGAGATGAAACCTCTGGGAGGGTGGAAAGAAAGATATATGAAAAGCAGCCAAACAAATGGCAGAGCTAATGTGGATAATTGGGACTGAAGTGCAAAGAAATTGAGATATTGGGCTGGAATGACTGGAGGGGAAATGGTAAGGAAAAGGAAAACCCAGGAGGGGTAGGGTTACAAAATCTTAAAATATACAGTATATATAAAAAAAGACTACAGGGCTTTAGTGTTCCCTTCGCTAACTGCTGCCAGAGCTTTGACTGTGTGCAATAGATAGGCTAACTCTTATCAAGAGTTGAGAACCCATTTTTCTAATTCACCTCCTTGTCACCAGAGAGTTACGACTAACCGTTGCATCACTTGTCTTTTCTGTTGGATGAGACTGAAAGTGAGTGGTGAGTCTATTTTCTGGCAGCTTCCCATCCTGATAAGAAACCCAATATATTTTGAAAATGTTTTTTTTTTTCTGTTGACACAGTTGTTGAGTCGCATGAGCTGAGAATCACATCACTTGCTGGAAACAAGGTTTATGCAGGTAAGCGTGTGTGTGCTATGGGTTTGCATATTTGTGTATTTGCTTTTAGTGACAAATTTCTATTTCATTTTCCCATCTAGATTGGCATGATTCAGGGATACACAAAGCAGACTAAATGCAGTCATTAAAGAAAGACAAGCTAAAAGCGGAGACGTGTCATGAGACAAGACTAGACAACACAAAACAAGGGCCATGATCCTTCAAAATTTCAAATTGAGCCTTTTTATGTACAAATTTGCCTAAATGTTACATTATTTGCTAAAATCATGATTATTACTCTAAGAAATTGTGTAACAAAGCAGATGTAATTTCCTGTATTCGGGTGCCTTTTAACCGGTGGTTGATACTTGTAGCTGACTATACTAGCATGAGAAAAAAGATGGGTACATTTTGTAATTTTACCCAGAGGAAGTGGTTGGCCCCAGATCACATATTTTAAGATATTAAAAAGCAAAAAAATTAAAAAAAATGTAAGTAAAAACAAAATAACTCGATGACTAATTCAGAGCCATCTTCAATAATAACCACCTATGTTTATTTAAACTTGATCTTTTTACGCTTGCATGCAATTGCAACTGCTGTTAAATTAATTTCTTTAATATAATCAAATCCATGACTGAAGTAGAGAGGACAACTGTAGTCAAAGTGTGCCTCTGCATTCTCCAATAAACTACATTCATCTTCCAATAATTTCTACTACTAAGAATCAGGACCTAAGGCCTGCTGTACACCTCAAAGATTATTTTACTAGCCAGTTATCTTGTTGGTGGGGGTGGAGAGACAAAACAAAATATGGACATATTTTACAATACAATACAAAACTTTCTCCAAAAAGAAAGATGCGTAAAAAATACAAAAATGTATTATTATTATTATTATTATTATTATTATTATTATTATTATACATAGGAACTAGAGGATGGATATCCGAACCGAGGTTTCGGCCGGGTTAGGACAGATAATTAGAAATGATGTTCAGGTTCAGGTCGGGCTCGGTCACATCAGCGCGATAAGGTATTGACATTTTAAATTTAAAACAGCTTGTGTTAACGTGCGCTTGTTGCCCCGTGTGTGCTGATGCGCTCATCTCTTGACATTTCTGAATTCCTTCTTACAGTTGCTTAATAAAAGCGGGCTTTCCACACAAACAAACGTACATGTGTCATTAGTATGAGAAAAAAATTTGATTTTAACTGTGTCGGGCTCGGACATAAATATCTTAATGCCTGTCGGGTTCGGGTCAGGTTCGGTTACTGCTCTGTCGGACGCGGGCCGGGCTCAGACAGAAAAATACGGCCCGATCCGCACTCTAGTAGGAACACACGTAGGTACGTACGTAGGTACGTGGAGATATGGACCCTACGCTGGACCCTATGCAGTAGCCTGACGTGCAACTCTCAAATAACATAACTACACGTTGTGGCGTCACATGTCGCTTGCTTGTGGCTTGGTAGCGTTGCATTTCCCCCATACTCCTTTTCCATAAACAACATGAAATCAAGGAGAGGGTTAACTTTTCCTGCTACAGATTTCCCACCTTGGTCAAAAAGCACAGGGGAGACACTTTGTTTCTCCCACTATGCCTCTAGAGTCACTACTCGCTCCGAAGCTAATCACCATCACTCTCTCATTCACTCTACCACACACTACCCCACGCACACACACATGCCAGCCCTGCTATTCTCACGCACACACCAACGCACAAGTATAAACATCAGGCCACTTTCGTAGGCTACGGCCAAAGCTCTGCATGGAGCCTCCACAGAAGCATATATCCTGCTTTACACTGTACATGCACATGTGACACTTAATCTAAACTTAAATTATGATTATTATTACACACTGTCCTGAGGAGCTTGTTTGATTTATGGAGGAGCCCTCCATCCTTAATAGGTTAACAGTGAGACCGCATCAGTGGGCAATTCATTTTCTTAATGGGTGACTGCAGTGCTGCTATCCTGTATTGCCTCAAGTCTGAGCCTTGGCTCACTTTGGACTTCCACAATTTACAAACTGCTTTGAAAGGATCTAGCTGCACGAACCATCCAGATGCCTCATATTTAGGTACAGTACATATGCATTAAAACACCTGCAGATATCTCGACATTTTCATGTTTTCCTTTCTCTTGCCTTGTAATGTGTCATACAGTATGTGTTTTCCTGTTAATCACTTGTCTATTAATAAACCCCAAAAATGAATAAATAAATAAATGAATGAACAAACTGGCCATTAAAGGATAATCTTTTTTTTTTTTTTTTATATATGTGTCGAAGTGACTGAGATATTGGTTCACTTTTAAGCTGTCTGGTGGGTTTGGCAGTGTCGATTTCGGAGCTGTTTCTGATTAAACAAAAAGATCTATCTCTGTAAGGATCCTTTCCATAATGTTGCCAGACACTTAGAATAATCTGAGCCTGTCAGTAGCAAAAACAGCACAACGAATTTGACAATGCACATTTGCTCTATATGAGATTACATTGCAGCCAAGTTTGCGGCTGCCGGTTACAGCGTTCTTGCTGGATAATAATGGACCAATTTGCAAGGTTCTTGTAAAAATTAGTCACTTAGACACCAATGCATGGGAAAATAGTGTCCAGGTTGTACAAATAATGAAATTACCCTTTGAGTTGAATGTTGTGTTAAACGGGGCAATGCTGTATTTCCATCAGGCTGCTCATCTCCTTTGGCTCAATCTTGCAGCTGTGGGGTTCTTGTTATCCAATTCTGTATGCCATCGTCACCTAGCACCCTGTCACCTAGCAACCTCAGCCACGTGCATTTGTTTGTGTGTGATATGTTAAGGTCATTTGCATTGTTTATGTGCCCTTTTGATTTCATTTGCATAACAAACCCTAGCATGGTAGTGTTTAGACTCCCTTTTAGAAAGGCCACAATATAGCTGAATTAACCAGCTGACTTCTCCATTGGCTGTTGAAAAAAGGTGCCGTCCTGTACGTTCTAAAACCAGCCTCTGCGACTTGACCAGTTGAGTCGCAGCAAAACCATCAGCTGGTTTGATTCGAGCTGAGACGGACTAGTTCAGACTGCTGCAACTTTTCCCTGCAAAGTTCTAAACCGGTTTCATCTCGTGGCGAGTTTAGTCTGAACTGGGCTTTAGAATTCCTCATGGGATAGACAGAAACTATGCAGTATAGCTTTAAACACAGATGTTCAACCTACTCTGCATATTTCATGTACTGTGTTGCTTTGCTAGTATCTTCGATAAACCAATTATTCTACGAACAGCACCTTCTCACAACCGGTCGGACTGATTGGTAGTCTGGGTAATGTCATTTAATTTTAGTCTGTGGCCCAAATTAGCCAATTAGGTCTCCAACCTAACGTTAGTAAAAGTGTTGACATATGAAAGCGTCAAACATGCATTTTAGATGAATGAAATGAGAGTATCTCCAGTTGTCCCTCGACCCAGTTTGGTGGGTCTATACCTGCTTCTAGAACCGTGGTAACATAGTGACTAGTCACAGGGCTGGTTGGCAAACTACTTAACCCTTGTGTTGTCTTCCCGTCGACCTTGAACTTGTTATCTTTCCGGCTAAAAATCTTTCTTTGTGTGCTTTTTTCCTTTTTATTTGTTTTTTAAAAAAATCCATGATCAATGAACCTAATATATATGACACTATACCTATTTTTTTAGTAAAAGGAAAGCCGACATTATGTATTATTTTGACTAAAAGTTTAGATCAGAGGAGGTTGAGTGGATCACAGACTGGTATATGTCAAAATTGAGCCGGGTTACTATTTAAAAAAACAAATGATAATGCTATAAAATTGAAAACAACACCAACATTCGAATGTTAATTAAAGTAATCATGAATTATACCCGAAAAGAATGTTGCATGGGTTCCATACAACATACATCTATGCATCCATGTTATTTTGGGGCAATTTGGTCGTAAAAAATCCATATTTTTTATGTAAAAAAAACTTTGAAACGGGTCAAATTTGACCCGAGATTAACGCAAGGGTTAAGCTGGAAAGCTAACTGCAAATTTCAGAAGCTGAAACAAATTCATGCTGCATACATATGTAACATTAAGGGATTTATTCATGGGGTTAGGGTTGTTAGCAGCTTGGGAACAAAATGCTGTTTTTAATGCATATGTGTATTATAATGCGTTATCTACACAGCAGAATCTATCATTTGCTCTGCTCAAAATGTGTGGGTGTAAAGAGAGTCTGCAACTTGAACTGTGATTTGACTGCTGAACGGGGGTGTGAGGGAGCTGCAGCTGATCACAAACAACAGCCAGCGCTAATGCTTTTCTAACACTGTTATGGTGAGCAGCTTGCATGGTCTGCCTTCTGGCAAAAATGTTCACCTGGGATATCCATTAAAGATGGTAACTGGATATAAAAAACGACCCTCTTCTAGTTTTACTCATAAAAACAACGTGTGCCAAAAATTGGAACACTGGAAGCAATACGATTATTCTCATATCGATTTGTGTCCATCCTGCATTAGACGAAACGATTACTGTTGATAAGGGCAAACGACCTGTTAATGCAATCGTTTCTTACCTGAGCCTTTATGCCCTGCTGATTTTTCAATCACTGTTCAACTTTTGGTTGGGAACCGTTTCAGTCTTCATAGTTTGTAGAAGGAAAACAGACAAGCATAATAATACACATAGCCATAACACAAGATTTGCTAGTAATGGTCATATCATTGTACCTGGCTCATCAAAAAAAAACAAAAAAAAAACTGTTGTGTATTGAGCCATGAACTGGAATAAATTACCCTTGAGTATTAGGTTAATACTCAATCATCTTTCAAAAAGTATATGCAGAGGCATCTATCTGGCATGCAGATGAAGGATTGAATACTGGAAAGTAACTGTATTAGTCTTGTATGATTCTTAAAGCGTTTATAAAAATATATTCCTATTGTTTTATAATTGTTTTTCTATAAAATATGTTTGTTCTATGCAAAAAGGTTTTAGATCGTGGGTTATTAGTCTATATCCATGACGTTCCACTTCCGGGATTTCTCCGGTGCTACAGGAAATTCCGCTGGATGCATGTCTTTTCGCCGATGTCCGTTCCCTTCCACTTTCTTTGTGTTGGCATTTAAAACTCTGGTGGATTTATGAGGACTGCTCCTCAGATCTCTGCATGGTAAATCCAGACAGCTAGCTAGACTATCTGTTCAGTCTCAATTTTATCTCGCACGACTAAAACAACTTTTGAACGTACACATGTTCCACCAAAACAAGGTCTTTCCCGTGACTATTTTGCAGTGGCACCGCGCAGAGCTTTTCGCCGTCCATGACAATTGTGATTGGTTTAATAAAAATGCCAATAAACCCATCCCAAGATGCTGTGTGGACTCGCCAGACCCTCCTCTGCAGCACTGTGGAGGAAGGTCTGGCAAAGCGAGACTAGTGGGTTATTTATAATGTAATAGTTCCTGAGTGAGACTGTTAGTTTGATCTACTGTTTGAACAGAAATGTACGTGTGTGTATGTTCGCGAGTGTCCAACTGCATGTGTATGTATGGGGGCTTGATAACTGTATTGCACATTGATGGGATTTTACATATATATTCTTTGTAATGGGTTGTATCTGTGATGTAATGTGTATGTATTGTGTGTAAGTGTGGACCCCAGGAAGAGTAGCTGATTGCTACCGCATCAACTAATGGGATCCTTTCAATGAACAATAACAACAATAAACAGACAAGCCTGTATGTTTGTAAGTTTATTTGATTAGGACAGTGCACATTAATCAACATTTCTGTAAATGCGCCAGTGTTAGCCAGTAATTTTTTTTCTAATTTTATGCTTGTTTGTGTATCCTTGTGTATGCATTTTCATTGTTAAGTGTGGCGCCAAGTTGTTAGCTGGCATGTATGCACATGTGCTGCTTATATGAGAATAGGGAAAACTAAAGCCTAGACTTGACTGCACCATACACGCATACACTGACAAAAACAGTACGAGACCGAAGCCCCTTGGTGCAGCGTGTTTTGATCACTGTGGTTCACACCATTTCGATGTTGTCGGCACACAGCTCAGCTTTCACCTCCTATCAGTTTGACAACTCACGGGAGACGGTGGATGTTTGGTCTGTGTTAACCGACTTGCTTTCATGCCTGCGAGCTGTCCGTATGGGTAAGGCAGTGTTAATATTTATCTATCAGCTAGAGTTAGCCTTGAATGGTCTGTGAACACTTTTTGAGGCACGAGGCGAAGGCTAGAGCTGGCCTTTTTCCAGCACACACGCGGACTCATGGACTCAATCCTCTGATGATTATCTTGTCAAGTGGTTCCTAAACCTTTTTCTGCACGGCCCCCCACTTTTGTAGATAGAAATATTTTCAATGTCACACTTCCTTTGGCAACGCCCTTTTGAATTGAAATTAATTGAGATCAGCTGTGTCACCATGAAGGGGAGAGAGAGAGAGAGAGAGAGAGAGAGAGAGAGAGAGAGAGAGAGAGAGAGAGAGAGAGAGAGAAAGAGAGAGAGAGAGAGAGAGAGAGAGAGAGAGAGAGAGAGAGAGATATTTCTCTGTAAAAGGATGGTCGGCCAGACGACAATTGGCAGCCGAATCAAGCTCTTTAGACGGAATTGTGGTCACCACTGCATATTTTCTTGTATTTATTTTTGATAGTTGTGGTGCTCTGTGTAGCCTCATGGTCACCATCTACTTTTTGAATACCTGGCAGTCCTTTTTTACAAAATCGTCCATGCTACACTAGCAGTGCAGCAGAACCATGGATTATGTACCATGCAGTTTGTCACACTTCAGCCTGGCTAGGTATCTGAACAAAGAAAAGAAAGAAACCAACATTTGTAACACACAAATACACACTCTGCCTTTTGCCTCATTGTACTATTTTTTTTAAACCTTTTTATCTGCCATAGAAAGATAGCTTGGCAGAAAATTCAGTCCAAAAGTATAATTCTGTTTTCTACCTCTAAAGTCAGATTCAGTTAAAGTATATTGTAAATGACTGATGTTGTTTACCAGAAATGCTGTGTCATTTCATCTGTAACCACACATTTTCTCAGTCACACTGGTCTGACATTGCACAATAATACAATTTCATTTTGCTCGAAGGACATTCTGTGCATTCCTCAGGAATATTTTATATCTTTGCTGATCATTTTTATACAATATTTCCATGGTTTTATAACATCTAGCATTCACGTCCTTTGTCATCCTTCTCTCTCTGTCTGTCTTCCTCATACAATGGAATGAAACAACTGTCCTTCTCACCACAGCTGTTCACCTATCTATCAAACTGGAACAGATAAGGGAGACCAGAAGGCCAATGTATCCCCAAATGGCTGGAGGAACAACATTAAATTAATTACAGTACCACTGATTTGTTCACTCAAGAACCTTTGTCTCATTCACTTCCTCACAAAGTCTGCTGTGTTCACACGGATTTTAGCCCAGTTAAGCTGAAGTAACCGCAGGATGTCTCTTTCTCGCTCAAGCAAAATATGTACATCAGCAATGGCTGATTCTCTTTAAAAACGAGAGTAAAGTGGATCCAACAGAACATTTTTAGAACTCTCGCATTTTCAATTTTCTAGCTAAACACATTGCAATTAAAAAAAAAATAACTATCCATAATACTTTTTTACTTGATCTTTACACAAAGAGAATGACACAAAATCTAGGAAATTACAAAGAAAAAATGTCCAGATAATAGTTGAACATTGATACCCAATAAAAATTTCCCAAAGTTTGCATGACAACCAAAACAATGAACAGCATGCATTTATTTATATCCTTTTCTGTATGAAATGGAAAGAAGTTTTACTACCCTTTCAAAAAATATTCGTGACCCTGAAATAACTGAATTTCGTTTAGCGAGTGTTTGAGATAGATAGAGAGCCTGTTTATCTTTTCCTACGGCACACTGCTTTTATAATAGTTTCACTTTCAGCAGGGAATAATCCAAATATTTGCATCATGGTGACATTGTTTAGACGAAGGTCTCTGCACAGGCTACACGCCACGTGTCATGTGGTGTTTTATAATCTCACGCAGAAACAATCGCATCTGGCTTTTCTCTTGTGTCATCTCTAAGATCCACAAAACAGAGAACCCAAACATGCTTTCACCTGCAATTTGCAGATATGTCATCATGCACTTACAATACTAATTGTGAACAATTTTAAATGTAATGACCATAATCGTATGCAAATCTGCCCTCTCCCCTTACCATCACATATTTTCTACCAGATAACTGGTACTGTGGAATTATTAGTTGATTTGGAGGTTACTGGTGCTAATGCTTAAGGCCAATTTATGGTCCTGTGTCAAATCGACGCCGTGGGTACCTACCGGGTACCTACGTAGGTAAGTATAGAAACAGACCAGCCGTATCCTGACGTGCACCTCTAAAAAAAGGTAACTACACCTCGCTGTGACGCAGACCGCAATTTGTGATTGGTCCGCTTGGCTGTAGCTTGGTAGCGTTGCATTACCCTCTACTCATTCCTAGGTTCTCCTTCTCCATAAACAACATGACATCAAGGAGAGGGTTAACTTTTCTTGCTACAGATTTCCAACCGTGTTCAGAAAGAAGAAGGGGAGACACTTTGTTTCTCTCACTATGCCTGTAGAGTCGGTACTCGCGCCGAAGCTAATCGATGTCACTCTCTCTACCACACACTACCCACGCACACACACATGCCGGCCCCGCTGTTCTCTTAAAGAGATCGACGCACACACCGACGCACAAGTACAAACTTCAGGCCACTTACGTAGGCTAAGGTGAAAGCTCTGCGTAGAGCCTACGCAGAAGCATAAATCTGCCTTTAGAGTGTCTATTTAGTGCCAGAGTTCCATTTAAAATGACATTTACTCAATCGACTGTGCAGGAAACTAACCCGACGCACCCAAAGGTCTGCGAAGGCCCATTCAGATCAGGCAAAGCGATCCATCCAAGAGTTACACAATCTCCAGTTTAGTGCTTGTGTTTTGGTTTTTTACCCTCATGGTGTTGTAAAATGTTCTTGTGGCAGCAATAGAGGCAGTGATGTTTCTTGTCTACTGTACGGGACTCTCACACCTCCTCTGAACGGACGGCCGGTTACATGATTGGAAACCGCAGGGTGACGTCTGGTTGCGTTACTCCAAAAGTTGAATCCGTCTCAACTTTTTGCAGCAGGCCGCTGCGTTTATTTCCAAATCGATTTTTGCAAACATTTGAGTTTGTGGATGTTTTTTTTTTTTTTTTTTTTTTTTTTACCACTAGGAAGAACACAGCTGAAAACCCCAAAAAATTATCTAACACATGCAGGGGATCAAGGCAGCACATAACTGAGGCTGAAGTTTAAGTTATCACTTTGAGATCAGCTACTGAGGCTTTGAGCATGTATACATAACAGAGGCTCTGTTCTGCCTGTGACCCTACAAGGTCTGGACTGGTTTCTTTTAAAGAGGAAAAACCAAACAGGAAGAAAGCCAGGAAGGATGCTTAAATGACAGTTTTACGCATAAGACAACACTGAGTTTTACCAAAAAATAGGGATTGGTTTTGGCACAAATCAGGAAGATTGTGCTACTCTTCCAGTTCAATTTAAGCTTAAGTCAAATTGATTATGAATGTTTTTTTAATCATTGTCTCTTTTAATTAAGCGGTTTAAGTTAAGAACTAAGATTGCTTAATATTTAAGGTTTTTAAAAGACTACACTAAATGTTTATGGTTTTAAGGGGAGACACAGAATGCACCAAATTTGTTATCCCAGTTAGCTCTAGTTTATGTGTTGAGCTTTGACGTCCAATTCCAAAAGATCAAATTCCCTGCTTTTTCATGACACAATGGTCACAATGCACAGTTCCAGTTATATTTAGTTTGGTTTTCTACTAGAACACGTTTGCATGCTTAAATGTTCAAAAAACACATTATTTTTTTTGTCTGAATATACCTGCGTCTGAAATGCTCCATTTTAGCACCTGTCTTTTTAAGCCCCCATCCTAAAAATGCGGCCTGCTCTAATTGGTCAGTGTTTCCAGCGTTTTGATACTTAACAGTATTTATACAGCACCTCGACCTGCTTCATAATTAAGCAAGGCATGAAAATCACTTTTTACAATATGGGACCTTTAAACTACGGTGGTCTGAACACTTCTTGAATGCAATGCATCTGCTGTGTAAAAATCTGTTGTTATGCAACCCATTGGTGTCAGTTTTTTTGCCATCATGGACAGAGATGGATTTGACATCTGTGCTCTCTAAATTCTAAAATTATGTGCCATGATATAAGGCACATGATTTAGTCGTGTTGACTGGTATTAGGGCTAATACAAATATTAATAACAGCTGGTATTATAACACCGTGTTTAAATGCTGTGATTGTATTTAAATATTATTAATGTTAATAATTTCTTGGATTTTAATAGCATCTTTCAAGGGACCCAAGGACGTTTTACATGAAGCCAGTAAAAGTAACACACAAACAACAAAACTAAATTAAAAATGGGTTAGCGGTAGCAATGTTTGCCGGTAAAAACAGAATTTCATAGAGTCCATAGGCTGTGGTGAAGAGGTGGGTCTTGACACACACACACACACACACACACACACACACACACAGAGACATCAGTTGCCATTTTACCTGCAGAGTTGCTGGAGGCATGTGGTGTCAATCTCTAGACTAAATTCTGAATTTCTAGGGGAGAATATTTGAAGTTTCTGTCAGCAGAAGTGAGTTCTGGAGTCAGCCTGGTGCTCTGACGGTACCTGTGTGCATTTTAATGGTTGGTATTTTGAGTGCTAAGGGGCATGTGGATTACTGTATCATGTATTTGTGGTGATATGATGTAGGGCTGGGTTTATAGTTAGTGTATGGTTACTGTGTGTGTGTGTGTGTGTGTGTGTGTGTGTGTGTGTGTGTGTGCGAGTATATGACTCAAAGAACAGTGTGTAAACCAACTGAGGGAATTATGGGCAGTGCAGTAAGTGTAGCTGCACTATAGGGCCCTTGGTCTGAAGGGTTCCATCTATGGACCCTTCACTCCGGAGGAATTCTAATCACTTTGGTGATCCCCTGACTTTTTATCGATAAATATAATTCTTTAAGTTATTCTCTCCGCAAGCTAAAGAAAGCGAGAGCCCCCACCCATCATGTGCTCCTTCTACCGGGGCACCATCGAGAGCATCCTGACCAGCTGCACCACTGTGTGGTCTGTGAGCTGTACCGCCTCCAACCGCAAGACCTTGCAGCGCACAGTGAAGGCTGCTGGGCGGATCATTGGTGTCCCACTCCCCTCACTCCTGGACATTTACCAAACCCGCCTCAACCGCAGAACAACCAGCCCCCCCCCCCCTCACACAGCCTCTTCAGCCTCCTGCCATCTGGGAGAAGGTACCGGAACCTCCGAGCCTGCTCTACCAGGCTGTCAGGAAGCTCAACACCCTCCCCTCTCTCCCTCCCCTCCACGTTTCCACCAAGAACTCCGAACTCTGAACCCCCCCCCCCCCCAGGAAGTCAGGAACACTTTTTCCCTTTTATTTTACATTTTTCCTTTATATTGCACTTTTCCAATTTCTTTAGTTTGCTATGCTGCTTGGTTTAGCCTCACTTTTGCACTATTTTGAATTAATTTATTGTATTGTATATATTTTGTACTTATTGCACCGTGTGTCAGATAGAAACGTATTTTTCGATTCATCTGCATGTCTGGTATTTTGAGAGAATTGACAATAAAGTTGACTTGACTCTTACTGCTACGCAAACAGCATGACCCTGTACAACCCAAGCAGAGACCATACTGAACAGCAGGAGACCACTCAGTGCAACAACTGCAAACAAGCTCACAGGTACACAGACCAAGGTAAACGCACAGCATGTACAATTTAAATGTACTAGAAATATCTTGAGCTTACTGTTAAACTGCAGCGAGTTAAGGAATTAAATACAAATCCTCTCTTGCTCATTAAGTCCTTCAGCCTCTTACATTCACACGCTCTCTCTTCCTCCTTCATACACTCCTCCTGTGTCTCAGTAGATAGTTTACACACATGCAAGTGTTGATGCTTTTTGTTTCTTATCTAATTTTACAGAATTTTCTTCTAGAAATCAGTGGGAAAACCTTGAAAAAAAGAAGTTGCTGCTCCCGCATTAAGAAAAATAATAAGATGCTTTAGGTGTTTTTTTTATGTACATGTATATTTTTGGTGCCTTAAATTTTTTTTTCTGCTACCTCTGAAAAAAACCTTTACCTCACATAACACGGGAGTTGATGTGTGTTTTTGTGTGGGTGTAAATGTCAGGGCCTTGTCGCAATAACACATTGTTTGGCAGAAGAGAGTGGTCATATACAAATTGGAAGGCCGGTGGTTCGATTCGATTCCAAATTGCTCCCGATGCTGCAGCATCATTGTGTAAATGTGCATGAATGTTTTTTTCTGAGTAGGTGGCAGTGGCACCTTGTACAGCAGCCTCGGCCCCCCAGTGTATGGATTCAGGTACATTTTATTTATTTTTTATACAGAGCTAGCAATAGCTCAGACATTGTGGACAAAGCCAGTAGACAGGCGGCCCTTTGTCTCGCATTGCCAGACCTTCCTCCACAGTGCTGCGGAGGAGGGTCTGGCTAGTCCACACAGCATTCTGGGATGGGAGAAAAACATGCTCTGGTTTATTGGCATTTCTTTAAACCAATCACAATCATCATGGGTGGCGTTTGTGCTGGACGGAGCCACGGTGCCACTGCAACAACAAAAATAAACTCGGAACTTGTTTTGGTGGAACATGTGTACGTTCAAAGGTTGTTTTAGTCGTGCAACAGATCTGAGGAGCAGAGACCTTATTTTAGCAGTTAATCTGTCGTGATCGCAACACGACAGATCGCAAATACAACCAATCTCCGTGAATTCGGTGCCACCTCGTATCTTTGACCAATCACTGCAACTTTGACCAATCACCGCAACTTTGACCAATCACCGGAGCGTCTCAAACAAATTAGTTTCCTTGTTTCTAGTATGAAGAAGAAATGTGTGTGACTCAAACATCTCACATTTACCAACAAAATGTACAGCGAAAGACCGTGCAAAACAATTCAGTCCGTCCTGCCAACCTGTACATATATTAACATCAAAGCAGGCTGGCACGATTTTTCACTCTAAAATTGCTAAAAGCTGCTGCCATTTCAAACCTGCCTGCTCTCTGCAGCGGGTGGGACTGAAACACACACAAACCCCCCCCCCCCCCCCACACACACACACACACACATACACACGGTAGATGCAGGAGAAGCAGGAGATGAGACGGTAATTACACGATGACTTGAGGAGACTTGAAAGTACAATAAAAAGTCAATAAGTACTATATCAAACCTTAAGTGAATGTGTGTTCCAGACCAGGATGTGAAATTTACTTTTTACAATGTGAACATTAACCAGCCACTGACATATGTTCAAAATTATTATTTTGGGTCATAAATCCACCAGCTATATTCATATTATACCACATTTTGCAGCATCCTGAGCCTTTTTGGAAAGGTTAGTAGGAACATCCCAGAGTAGTTTTATTCTCCCTGAAAAAAGTTTCCTTTTATTTTTAAAGAATTATTTTTTTTTTTGCAATTTTAACTGTCTCCCACAATTTCATCGCATTAAAGATACAGAAGACATTGCAACTTTTATCACAATTATTTTATAAAAGCACCTGCAAAATCAGGCATCAAACCTGGCATTAAGGCAAGGAAGGATCAGAACGACCCGGTTGTGCAATTTCCCACCATTGTTAAGCCCTAAAGAACGGCACAAGAAATCACACCCTGATTGGCCAAGAGGGGAAATGCACCAAGTTGTGGTAACATGAATTTCAAAACTCCGCACCAAAATGACTTATTATTTTTATTCAGGAATTCAACTGTCTGTCATGTAAACCCGAAAATACAAATACAAAATCATTAGAATCATGAACTCAAGTGTCATTATCAAACAAATAAAAGAAACACAAAGTGTTGGTCGTCTATGGTTGGTCTGTACCAGTAAGTTATATGTAGTTTGCTGCTAGCATGCAGCCTGACGTCTGACTCCCCCCCCACACACACCTGTGTGAAATACCAAACTCCTTCCTACATATATTGCAAAACGCTTTGTTTGCATCATGTAAAACTGCAGTAATCCAGGGGTATTTCCCTACCCAGTCCCCCCGGTACCTGCAGAGACTTTTTTGCTTTTTAGCTACATGTTCATCGGGTCCCAGGACACCAGTGTGAGCCTCCATTTCAACAATGAATGAATGAATGAAAAATAGCAATGCGCTGTCTTGCTGGCTGCAGGACGACTCAATCACCATGAAGTTTTTTTTTTGGGGGGGGGGGGCTTTTTCCCTTTATTACAAGTGACAGTGGATAGACATGAAAGGGGGAGAGAGATGGGGGATGACACACAGCAAAGGGCAGCAGCTCGGATTTGAACCCGCGTCGCTGCAGGACTCAGCCAACATGGGGTGTGCGCTTTTACTGGGTGAGCTAGAGGCCACCCCCATGAACTTGCTCTTGAGACTTTGCTCTAATTTTTGGGACAATTAGGGCAGGATTCGGGATTCGGGACAACTGCTTGGATTTCGGGACTTTCCCGAATTTTTCGGGACGTCTGGTCACCGTAGTTGCATTTCATGTTGTATTTGTTTTGTATGCGTATGCTTATGTAAAGCACTTTGAATTGCCTTTGTGTATGAACTATATGCTATATATGATATATATTTATATATGATATATAAATAAATTGCCTGGCCACGCCTTGCCTTGCCTAACAACATATCCTGCTGCTGCTGATTCACATTTAAGGCTTATTTTCTGTCGCCCCCATGAGGAATTCTAAGTAATGACAACAAAACTGTCGGCGCGTCCACATGATACAAGCCTTCCGTGATCGCGCACGAGCCCCCACCCATCCTCCACGCAGGTGCTGGTATGTAAGGAGGACACGGAGGATTAAAAAAACACGATGGACTCTTCAGAAGAGGTAATTATCTTCATTCAAATACAGAGAGAGTTGTGTGGAGCTGATAGTCTTAATGAGCTTTGTAGGAACGCATTTGGCAATAGCTTGAATGTAATGGACGTTTATTAATATCAAAAAGTTACTCACTAAAGCTTTAAAGCATTTAATTGGCAAAACATCGGATGGCTGTTGTTGTGAAGCAGCCACAGGTAATGTGTTTGTCACACACTTTAACATTGTCTGCAATCGTTATAAATCATAAAAAATGCTACCCAAGACATTTTTGACATTTGACAATGGGATCTTTTTGAATATATATATATATATATATATATATATATGATAGAACAAGCTGCAACCGCTGCCTCCAAGGCACCTAACCCTAACCCTAACCATAACCATAACCATTGCCTAATTGACTTCAAGGCAGTGCTGTGACCGTTGACTTCAAGGCACCTAACCTTAACCCTAACCCTAACCATAACCAGTGCCTAATCCTAGTGCCGTTGGGGGCAAAAAACACAGATAAACACTTGCAGCAAGACTTCTACTTGCTTTGTGCGCAGCATCACATCACAGTTGCTCATGGCATGATGGACAAAATCTTAATTATTCACCAATAAGCTCTTCTGATGTATTTCTGAGACCTTTAGGGTTATAACGTTAAACTGGCAACATTTTTAAGTCTGCCTTTGAAGGTTTTAAAAAAGTTAAATAGTTTTCAGATGTTCTGCATTATTTATATTTGCCATTCAGAAGACAGTTTTACTCACGGCACTGCAGTTAAATGAAACTGCAGGTGGAATTGAACTCCTACCCCCAGCACTGTGTGCTCACACATGCACGCACGCACACACAGACACACGCATGCACGCACGCACGCGAGCACGCACGCACACACACACACACACCTTCTCTCCCATCAGTGTCACTAACTGTTGTCAAAACAGGTAAAGTGTTTGGGGATCCTCCGTAGCAGCAGGACGCCGACTGAACCAGCTTATACTGCATCTGTCATATACATGTGCACTGCGCAATTAATTCACAAACAGGCACATTTATAAAAAGGTTTGGGAGCAATGTAATCCTTTCTTCCTTTTCAGCGTGCGTCACATAATGTTCCCAGACTCGACTGTCCCAACATATTTATTGTTCTGCTTTTTACATCAAGTGGAAAAAATAACAGAAAATCTTGTGTGATTTCTATAGGGTAAGACCTTGTGTGGGAAAATGTTTCTTCGCTGACACAGAGTATTTGCTGGAGCATAGCTGGCTCACGAATGCCAATAGCCTCAAAGCATCGGAAGATAAAAATGGTTAGCCTTGGCATTGCTTCGGTTAGTTACTGTCATGCAGGAGTGATGAATAGAGGAGGCATACCAACACAAACAAAAGACAAGACATGAAAGGACAATCAAAAGACAAGACAAACAGATGGGAAAATATCAGTGTGATGTACTGTAATAATAAGAAAGTAAAGCCAAACACAGCAGATGAAAGTGATGATGGTGACAAGTGTAATGATTACATTAGATACACAGCAGTTGATGTCACATTTCCTTTTGCTTTTGTCTCATGCCAAGTGTCTGTAAAGGTTCACCGTAGTAACAGTGCATCCCCATAACACATCAACTGATCGTTTCCAATGATCTCACTACCTAAATCACCAAAACACCTCGGATTCAGAGTCAATGCCAAAGCCGGGCAGATTGGCCTAATCAATTATACAAACTGCGACCTCCCAAGCAACACAATTTATCTTGGGGAGCAGTGGGGAGAAACTTGAGAAATAGCCTTTTTGTGTTTATGTTAGAGAGGGCTGCTCTGCCCAGAGTATGGAACAAGTATGTGTGTGTGTGTGTGTGTGTCTCTTTCCCTCTCTTTGTTTCTCACTTACACACTTGCTGATGACTCACTGGCTCTTTAATTTACATTAAGCCGCATGCCTCCCTAACGGTGGACTATGTGATTATGATGAAAGATTGTTTGCCGTGACAGTGACGCAATTGTTTTCAACTTATGAGTCTGTGTGTGTGTGTGTGTCATTAGAGACATTAGTGGCCTAGAGACACCTACTGTAGTGGGAAATTACCACAAAGGCGGTTTTGAGCACTTTGCCAGGTGTTTATATATCTGCAGCATAGACTGTACAAATGCCTATGCCAATCAATAGAATATTAATATGATTTCAACATTAAACCATTAAAAAATGCTTCATTTGTTTCTTTACACACATAAAAAAGATACAATATGCAATTTGCAAGGGAATGTGAAGGAGAATTGCAAAAAAAAAAACCTCCAGAGGCTTAAAAAGTGGCATTCCCCAGGCAGCATATTATAGGAAGTAACTATGGCAATTTTATATACCCAATTTGTATGTACCAATAATTTTAGAAATAGTTAACAAATAGAAACATTGACAAGTATGCATGCCATAAACACCCATCTGAAAACAAGGGATAATCATAATAGGCCTTTAGACTTGAATGACAAAATTGAAAATATTGGTTGGACCCAACTTGTCTAGGCAGTCCATATGGAAAATATCGGTTAATCAGAATAAGTAATTTCAGGGCTCTTTTAAACTGCTGTGAAGACAATAAAATAAAAAAGTAAAAGGCAGAGAATGTCAAACCTTGGATCCATGGTAAACTAAACTGAAGTTGGGAAGTACATGAAATAGGAGGTCCAGGGAGGCAAGAGCTACATGTGCAATAAGTGTGAAATGGTTAATTGTATGCAAGTATCTCATTAAAAGAAGGGAGAATGGTTCTTTTTAAGGAGCTGTGAACAAATAAACCAATCCAGAGATGGTGCACTTGATAATCAAGACACCTACTTGAAGACAAAAAAGGCTGAGAGGGCTTTGATGTGCACATTATTCTTAGTGCTCATTTGTGAGGATGGTATACAGCAAGGGTTATCAACTACATTTTTCCAAGGGCCAGAATTTTTCTAAGCAGACACTCCGGGGGCTGGACTTTCAAATAAAGAAAATAAAATGAATTTATAACTAATACGCCTATTCTTGTTCGAAATGTTCTCTTTCTTGCTGAATTAATGCTTCTTTTTTTTTCGTTTTTTTTACATGTATTAGTGTGAGCAAACTCCTAAAAAACATGGAAACTCCATAATGATAACTGGCTCTTTAAGTAGGAAAATATCTCAGACTAGGAGGCAGTTCACTGAGGAGTGATGGTTAAAGTCTGTGATTAGGAAACATGGTTGTAGTATGCAGCGTCCTGATTGGTGGAAAATGCTTGCGGAAAGAAACAGCTGTTGTCAGGTAAGAATGTCACTGTCAAAGAGGCTAAAGCAAAAAGTTGACGTGGAAAAGCCCAGCTTTAATGATGAATGGACAGAATAGCAGGCTATGCATTCGTCATGTATGCCTCATTTGCAATGAAACAATGTTGTTGCAAAATAATACAACCAGCATCATCATCAAGAATGAAGAACGCAAACATAATGGTCGCGTCATTCACGTGCATATTAAGTAGCCACATGTATCTGGTCTTAATACATCCATAGATTTACTGCTCCAGCGGAGAGGATGGTTCGCTCAGCCAGCAGTTAAGTTCATAAGAATTTGTCCAAATTTCAAGATTCCCGACAAGCTAAGAAACAGTTAGACTACAAATCGACAGCTTTTGTTTTAGCTTGTTGTTAGCGTAGTGGACAAGAGTGGACTGAGCAGACAGAGCAGATTGAAATATGGCTTTCTACATGTTTATGCCGGTCTACACAGGTGAGTACATTGATAAGTGTTGACTTTTTACTCACAAAGGTTTTATTGTAGCCTACTTACAGTAACGAGACTAGCATAAGTTCATCTGCCCCAGCGGCCATTGGTTATCCTCTTTGTATCGTTACCAGTCAGATACTGCGTGTTTTAACGCACACACATCTTGGCTCAGCTGTGTGTGTGTGGAGCGCAGGCATCGCTGTACAGAATCCCGGCATGTGAATAGAGATGCAAATACAGGGGCTGGGTTTGTGCTCTACCTGTGTAATGTTACCTGCTGTAAATGCTTGAAATGCTAAATAACAGAACACATTTTTTCCTCTTTACATTTTCTGAATTCGGGATTATTCTGCAGGCCAGACTAAAAGCTTTGGCGGGCCGGATCTAGTATACCAATAGACCTAGTATACCAATACTCAACAAAATCTGTTGCCAGTTCATTTTGGATCGGTGATAAGACCCCAATCAATCTTAAATTAATTAGGTAAATGCTTGTATTTTGTTTGTTGAAGATACAATTAATTGTTCTCCAAAGTGAGCTCATGTAATTTGTTTTTGTATAGACTTCAGAGTTTATGAGGTGCACCTGAATGCACAATTGATTTTTAAGCTGAGATAGCGCACTCGTGGCTCTCTGAAGCATAGATGGTTTGACCACGGCTCTAAAATGGAGGGCAGAAATACAATTCACCCATGACACAAACAAAGTAACTAGACATAGAGAACCAAGTGCCCGTTATAGCTTGCTCATACGTTTTCCTTAGCAGCACAACTGTGTTGTTAGCTGCTTGTTACTCTGAAGTACAAGCACAGCACAGCAAATAAACACAAACGTGTGTGCTGTCTTTGTCCTGTAAAATGTCTCACCAAACACACAACAAGTCTTCGTCAAACCCCACTTACGCAGGTTTTGCAGTAAATGGTCTGTCCGCCGTTTAGTGGAAAGACACACAAATAGTCCAACAAACTGATTGTTATCATAAATACATGATTCCCCAGCAACTAACTGCTTGTAGTGAAGGAGGGACAGCACAGCAAAGAAACACTGACGTGCATGCTCACTTTGTTCACTTCACTTTAAAGAAATTGCTGCATTTCCACCACCTTCAAAACATTAATATGGAATGTTTTTCCAACAATGCCAAAAATAAATTGCCTATACCACAGCTTGAATGTTGATTGAAATATTAGCAGTGGTGGGTAGAGGGCAAGTTTTTTATTGCTCATGCTCATATGTTCTAAAGAGGCTATTCTTCTATTCTATGTGTGTGCGCGTGTGTGTGTGTGTGTGTGTGTGTGTGTGTGTGTGTGTGCGAGAAAGAGGGAGAGAATTGTTGTGAAAAGTGTAAACATTTAATGACTTGAATGAATATTCATTGTATGTGTATGTTTTTGTTGATTGTTGATTTAGACATTTCGTTTTGTATATTACTTTTGGTAGATGCACCCTCAGCTGGGCGTTGCAGACTTTAGGATTTCTGGTTTCAACGCAATTTCATTTTTGTCTCAAATCGCAGGCATCTCTCCTTGATCCGCTAGCTGCCTGCCCCCTGAACACACTGTGAAAAAGCCCGGTCTCGGGAGACAACACAGGGGTCATAAACGTCAAACAAACACTAGAGGCACAGCCTGTGCAACAAATTACAACAAACCACTCGAGTCAATCACCGACAAGATGGTTGGGGGAGGGGTGGGGGTTAGTGACAGTTAAGTCAGTTAGTCATGACAGTTACGGAAACATGCGGGGAGGGGCGAGCTTGCTCTGTTTTGTTTGAAATTTACTTGGAATGTCAACAGAAGTGACCATGCAGGAACTCATAGTGCACCTTTAAGATTAGGAAAAAGATTGTGGTTTGGATTTCCTGGGTGGACTTTAGTTTTTTCCGGGAAGCGAACTCTGCTCTCTGGCTTAAAAGTCCTGTATGTTAACGCTCACCCATCCACCCCAACTACCTCCCTGCGCGGCCAGCCGCATTCTTATACAGCGGCCGTCAATGTAGTAAAATACGTAGAATGCTTACGAATTACAGTGCTTTACTTTTCGTAGCTTTTTGAACGCATGGTTCATGAGAACAGGCTGCACCTGTAGCACCCTGCATGATGCTTTCAGTTCGCTCACCTTTTTTTGTAGCTGTTTATGCTGCTCAACAATTGTTTTTCAGATATTAAGAACCAAGGATGTGATTATTTCCTGTACATTCAAGGTTTGATCAATTTAGGAGAAATAAGCATCCTGTTGCTGAGGTGAGTCTGACTTGTTTATTTCCTGGCAGAAATGAACTTGCAGTGAAGTGGTATTACTGACAACCATGTGGCTACATGTTTTTATATATATATACTGAATTAAAACCTATGGTTTAATAACATCATACTTCCCATGACTTACTCCCCCATACTCCCACTTACTGCCCTTAAATGCCCAAAAAATAATCTTAAAAAAACTGCACTTTTAAATCATTCTTTTTTCACTGGTGCCTTTTATATATTTAATTCAATGTTCAATCAAGAAAGTTGGAAATTATTTTACTTTCATTTGTTTTAAATTCAACAAGCAATTTGTTGTATTTTAAATTACTTAAAGCAGTGGCCGGGTTGGCTCGGTTGGTGGAGCAGGCGCACATATATAGAGGTTTACTCCTTGACGCAGCGGCTGCGGGTTCGACTCCGATCTGCGGCCCTTTGCTGCATGTCATTCCCCCTCTCTCTCCCCTTTCATGTCTTCATCTGTCCCATAGAAATAAATGCCTGAAAAAATTATCTTTAAATTTTTGTTTTTTACTGAAAGCAGCAGAAATGCAGAACGGAGAACACTTTAATATCTGTTTATTTATCACAAGTAATATCGTTATCGCGATATTCAACAACGTATCGCATATCGCATATTTTTCTTATAACGTGCACCCCTACCAGAGTGATGTTAATATTACACCTTTAACTCTATATACTCTACTCTATATATACTCTTTAATAATAATAAACGTTTCAAAAATAGATTCAAGAAAACAATACTTGACAAATACAGAAAGGTGACCTGAATATATAAATGGGAATGTACACACAGTGTATAGTTGTATGTCGTTTAAGTTATCGGATTGTTGTATGACAATTTTTTTTTTCTCTAATAATATGATATTGTAAAGTAGGCCCAGGACGTTATAAGCATTATGCTTCTGCCTGCTCCTCAAACTCATCATTCTTTTTGTTTTGTGATGGATTTGGATGGATTTGTACATGATTTTGTTTTATTTTTATGTTTTTATCAGATTTTTTTTTCCTTTTTCTTCCGTCTTTCACAGTATGTTGATGTTGTTCGAGATAAACGAAACAAACAAACCAAACCCACCGGTGCGTAAAGACCAACTGTGGATACATCTGCAAAGCCAGCACAAAGCAGCGACAAGACACTTCCCCGACACCCACCTGCAGCACGGTCTTAATGGTGACAGGAGAGACGATCGCGGTGCATATCTTCTCGCCTTTACGCATCACCTGGCCCATGACGAAGGGCATCGGCATGGAGAGCGCGAAGGACGCGAGCCACATGGCGCTGATGAGCTTCTTGGTGCGGCTCCGGGACATGATGCTCTTGGCTTTGAACGGGTGGCAGATGGCCATGTAGCGCTCCACGCTCAGGCTGGTGATGTTGAGCGCCGTGGCGTACGAGCAGCTATCCCGGAGGAAGTAGTAACCCCTGCACACGGCGTCCCCGAACACCCACGGGTGGTGGAACCAGATGAAGTTGTAGAGCTCGATGGGCATGGAGAGGACGAGGATGAGCAGGTCGGAGACGGCGAGGCTGGCCAGGTGGTAATGCACCGTGCTCTGGAGGTTCTGCAGGGTCTTTTTGGTCAGCAGGGTGTACAGGGTGATGGAGTTCCCCAGAGTGCCCACGGCGAACAGCGCAGCGTAGATGACAGTGACTATCACCTTGGAGTAAACGTCCGTGTTGACTTCCAAGTCTTCCTCATCCGTTTTGGAATCGGTGGTGTTGTTTTCAAACGGAAACAGTGAGTTATTCCCAAAGAGTCTCGCACCCAAGCCGGCCAAGTCGCGCCCTGAGAGCGTGAAGTTTAAATCCATGATGCCTCTATATGTGAAAAAATGTACACAGAAAGTATGGTCGGTTGCACTGAGTGAACATATTCACATCTTCGTCAGCCTGAGGAAAAAATGGGTTCAGTCTCCGAAAGTCGGAGCAGAGCAGCTTTTTATATTCGCCACGACAGGAGGCGTGCTCGCTATTAGAGCTGCTGCTCTGACGAACAGCCTTTCAGTGAGTGCAGCCGTTGTTGTTTTATCAATTCATGTTTTACCTTACCAAAAATAACGCGAAGGACCAGTACATAGTAAATCATGGCCATTTAATGTCAAGTACACTTGAGACATTTCTTCTTTTTTTTATTCTTTTTTTTTGTACCTTTGATGCAGAACTCACTCAATTCAATTTAAAGAGCTTTATTGGCATGGAAGATTCAATAGCGAATATTCGCACAGAACAAAA
This sequence comes from Sander lucioperca, assembly GCF_008315115.2. NCBI lineage: Eukaryota > Metazoa > Chordata > Actinopteri > Perciformes > Percidae > Sander > Sander lucioperca. Next base: position 16,725,118 of record NC_050184.1, read on the forward strand.
CAAAAATTAATTAATTAAGATTGTTTTATATATATATATATACAGTATTTGTTGTTGTTTTTTGTGTGTGTGTGTGTGTGTGTGTGTGTGAGAGAGAGAGTGTGTGAGTGTGTCTGTCAATACAATTCATAGAGCTTTATTGGCATTAAGAAAATTCACTAACAATTTTGCCAAAGCATTAAAACGCATTTTCCTCCAAATATTCAGACAGTACACAAACAGTAACGTGAACATCAATACATTATGTCATTATTGATTTATATTAAATATAGCATTTCTCTCACACACACACACACACACACACACACACACACACACACACACACACACACACACACACACACAAGCACTGTGCATCCGCCTTCTCTCTTTCCTTCTCTCTCACCCAAGACACAGAAGTGCAAAGAAATAATGGTAGGCAACAGCTGGAGACTTCACTACAGTAGGCAATATCAGATTGTGTTAGAGGCGGCAGTTAAGATTGTGTCTTCAGTGCTAATGATCCAGTCTCAGTGTGGAGAAATATTATCACTGGACAGGCAGAGAAGAAATGCTCCTTTAATGGTTACTTTGCAGCTGCCACTGCTGGGACCAATGTAGCAAAGCAGGTCCTCAACTCTCTCTGACACACACACACACACACACACACACACACACACACACACACACACACACACACACACACACACACACACACAGCATTTCTTCACACATAGTTAAACGACTAGTGATACATCAAAAGAATGTTTATCCATATCAGTTCAACAGTGTGTATGACAGAAATATGAGTAGATACTAGGGCTTGGGCAAGTATCAGTGTGCACGTCTCCGCCTCGGAGCTCAATATTAATCATGTGTTTCATGCATAGGCACACACATACTGTAACAGATTAAAGCATGTGTGCTTATGTGCTGCAGTATAATATTGTTTTTCCGCTGAAGGATTCTGCTTGGCATTGTAACAGTTTGGGTCTGTGCTCCTTCGGTGAGGTAGCTAGGAGAGCGGAGCAGGAGACAATAGCTTAAAACTCACAGCAACACCTGAACTGGGGTTTCCACAGTGCTTGTCGTTTATTACTTGCATACACATCAACCTTATCGAGCCCAGTTGTACAGCTACTATTTTATCCTACATGATCAAAACAGAGGCCACACGTAGCCAAATGTTGCACTTGAGTCGAGAGGCAAAGTCCTCTCAAAGAGAGGAAATAGAATATTCTCAGTTCTGTGGAAATCATATTTTTGAAGGAAGGAAAGAAAGCAATATCTATGTAGCTTAATTTCAGATGATGGTTCATTTTCCATGGTCCAGATGGTTCATAATTGTAGAGCCAATAATCACTGATGTGTGTGTCATGCAAGAGAGACAATAAAAACAAATGGAATGGTTAAAGTTGTCATATTGACATTTAAGGTGTGTTAATTGATTCACGGCATCAACTTATGCATTGAGGAATATGCAAGAAAACATTCCACCTTAAAGGTGCACTATGAGTTCCTGTATGGTTGTTAACTAGTAAATATGAAAAGGCAGCAAATCATCCTCTCATTTTAGAGTTATAATTAACTTGTGTATCTAAACTTGTGTGTCATAGGTGCGCTCTGGTACTCAAACAAATAGCACTACAACCCTGTTTGAAACAGGTGTGCCGTACCAACTGACTCAAGAATACGGGGCACCAGCTGAAGACGTTGCTTCTCTCATATGTAGGCAACACATATCTTTAAGGCACATTTCACTTATTGTAACTGTTACATACATCAACAACCTGCTGGTGATATTCTTCCGACTGTGAGAAAATGCCCTTCTTCTTAAATAGGAAAACTATTCATGTTTCCGGCCCCAGGGCCAATGTCTTTTGCAGTTCGTTTGGCTGACAGGCTGTCACAGAGGAATAAAACATATAGCATTACTTATAATAATTCAGCTGGTCACAGTTTTTCATCATACCGCCTAGCACTAATGTTTGCATGTAGTATTAAGCATTTGAATACTGATTTAAATCGATTACCATAGCAAAGATCAAGGTATCAAAGCTTCTAATCATTCAGGTGAGCCCTAAGTCAGGGTATTTTAAGGTTTAAGTCAAATAATGCATATAGGTTTATTACATAGGTTACAGGCCCTCTATCATCACTGGTGTATCCAATACTGGAGCTTAATATTTGTCATTAACACTGATTAAAATGTATAATTATTTTTCCTTTCTCACTTTGTGCCCTACAGTGAGGTGCGAGGCTTCTTTGGTCAGGGCTTACTGTGCACACATACACTCACCTTGAAGATTATTAGGAACACCCTACTAATAGCGTATTTGACCCCCTTTCGCCTTCAGAACTGCTTTAATTCTTTGTGGCATTGATTCAACAAGGTGCTGGAAACATTCTCTAGAAATGTTGGCCCATATTGATAGGATAGCATCTTGCAGTTGATGGAGACTGGTGGGATGCACATCCAGGGCACGAAGCTCCCGTTTCACCACATCCCAAAGATGTTCTATTGGGTTGATATCTGGTGACTGTGGGGGGCCATTTTAGTACGGTGAACTCATTGTCATGTTCAAGAAACCAATTTGAAAGTATTGGAGCTTTGTGACATGGTGCATTACCCTGCTGGAAGTAGTCATCAGAGGATGGGTACATGGTGGTCATAAAGGGATGGACATGGTCAGAAACAATGCTCAGGTAGGCTGTGGCATTTAAACGATGCCCAATTGGTACTAAGGGGCCTAAAGTGTGCCAAGAAAACATCCCCCACACCATTACACCACCACCACCAGCCTGCCCAGTGGTAACAAGGCATGACGGATCCATGTTCTCATTCTGTTTACGCCAAATTCTGACTCTACCATCTGAATGCCTCAACAGAAATCGAGACTCATCAGACCATGCAACATTTTTCCAGTCTTGAAAGGTCCAATTTTGGTGAGCTTGTGCAAATTGTAGCCTCATTTTCCTATTTTTAGTGGAGATGAGTGGTACCCGGTGGGGTCTTCTGCTGGTGTAGCCCATCCGCCTCAAGGTTGTTCGTGTTGTGGCTTCACAAATGCTTGGCTGCATGCCTCGGCTGTAACAAGTGGTTATTTGAGTCAAAGTTGATCTTCTATCAGCTGGAATCAGTCGGCCCATTCTCCTCTGACCTCTAGCATCAACAAGGCGTTTTCGCCCACAGGACTGATGCATACTGGATGTTTTTCCTTTTTCAGACCATTCTTTGTAAACCCTAGAAATGGTTGTGCATGAAAATCCCAGTAACTGAGCAGATTGGAAAATACTCAAACCAGCCCTTCTGGCACCAACAACCATGCCACGCTCAAAGTTGCTTAGATCACCTTTCTTTCCCATTCTGACATTCACTTTGGAGTTCAGGAGATTGTCTAGACCTGGACAACACCCCTAAATGCATTGAAGCAGCTTCCAAGTGATTGGTTGATTAGATAATTGCATTAACGAAAAATTGAACAGGTGTTCCTAATAATCTTCAAGGTGAGTGTATTACCCACTTCCTAATCACGCATTTCCAGACCTTCCTCCACAGCGCTGTGGAGGAGGGTCTGCCTAGTCCACACAGCATTCCGGGATGGGAGAAAAACGTGGTCTGGTTAATTGGCATTTCTTTAAACAAATTACAATCGTCATGGCAGTGCTAAGTGCTGCACTGAGCCCCAGTGCCATTGCAAAATAGCCTCAGGAAGGAACTTGTTTTGGTGGAACATGTGTACGTTCAAAGGTTGTTTTAGTCGTGCAACAGAAAACTCAGATTTGACAGATAGTCTAGCTAGCTGTCTGGATTTACCCTGCAGAGATCTGAGGAGCAGTTAACCATAGTCCTCATAAATCCACCGGAGTTTAAAATTACAACACAAAGAAAGTGCAAGGTGATGGATATCCGGCCCGAAAAGAAGGACATCCGGCGGATTTTCGTGTGGCACCGTAGCAATCCTCGAAGTGGAAGGTCGTGGATATAGACTAACCACTTCACAACGATAGCGGGAAAAAAGACATTTTCGAAACCCACACAAACAAAAAAACAAATCTTATTGCACTTTTTAGTTTTCCAAATTAATTTAAATCATTAAATTAAATCATTGAAGAAAAGGATGACACATAGACAGCATTACAAATTGTCAAATGCTTTATAGCATCAGCAAGACTAAAGAATTGTGCAGCTCTAAAGCAGGGCTAATCTGAGAAAAGTCCAGAACAAGTGCGTCATGGCCCTTTTATGTGAAATTGTGGGACAGCTGCTGATATTCCTTCAATAAGTGCTTCAATAACATCCACTTGACATTTGAGCATTTTGAAATGGTCCACTGCTACATGAATGATTTACCAGGGACTCTATGGTGAGTAGATTGTTCTAAAGACAAGGGACAGGTACTGCTGAGAGAGCTCCAACTGAGATAGTGCGTGTTCTGAATAGGGTGTTTTTATATTACTTACTAGGTGCCCAGGGATCACACCAAGGTTGTGGGCTATTGATTCAGGTGTACTGTGAAACTGGACGAGACAGAACGGTTGCAACAATTTAAAGAAATGTCAAAGTTGGAGCTGACATATATGGGAAGGTCGGGGTTAAGGGTCCTTTGTTCACTTCAGTATGGATATGCTTTAGCCGAAGATTCTTAAATTAAGCTACTGATATGATGGGACAGATTCTGGGAGGCACAGGAAATTATAAAAAGGGTAATGTCAGGGCAGGGAGAAATCCTCGGTCTGGTATAGTTGCTGAAATAATTTTTTTTGTTTTCTAACAAGCATCTACAGTGGTCACACACCGGATAAATGTGTGGATGACATGATATAAGATCATGGCATATTCATATGTTATATTTACTATGATGAAAATCATAGTAAACTTGTGATGTGATGTGATTTAGTTAATTTTATTGTGTACTGTCTGAATATTTGGAGGAAATTTTTATGCTTTGGCAAAATTGTTATTGAATTTTCTTAATGCCTTTACAGAGTGTGTGACACAAGAAATACTGTATAGATTTGTGTGCATTTACATTTTTTCTCAATCAATCAATTGATTTTTTGTCACGTTAAATTATATAAAATACAACCATAATGTTATCTGGATGCCGCAAAGCGCCACAATGTGAACACACTCAAAAGTGAATGGTTTAATGCATTTAAAAAAAAAAAAAAAAAAAATATATATATATATATATATATATAAAATGTATATCTTCATTTGTATGATTTGTATCATCATTTAAAACAGGGAAAGAAGACTTAGACACCTGTGAAGTCTAAATATCACCAGAAACATGCCAGGATTATGCATTCATGAGCGCACACACACACACACACACACACACACACACACACACTCAAAATGCCAATTTGGTGTTGTGATGTCGACTCCTGAAAATAATGAAACTTTGGAAGAAATAATAAGAAATGATTCATAAAAGCACAAGGTGAAGCAAGGGTTAGCAAGAAAAAGTCTCCAATAAATTGTGTCCTTGCTGTCTGACGCCCATTGAAACATACACACACAATCAACATTCACCCAATCTTCTAAATGTCCAGGCCTAACATCCTTACAGCCCTGCTGATTTGTATTGTGGTGCAGAAATATTTATCCCGTCCCCAATCAGCTGCATATTTGCCGTCTTGAACACATGTCATTCCTCCTGAATGAATGACTTGAATTAGTCAGTCAGGGAATCTCTGCAACGTGGCAACCAGCAACCGACAGAGCCTATGAGAGCTCAAACAAAGACGTTATAATAAACTAAGAGAAGAAAGGATCTTTTCAGAAAGTAATTCGGATCAGTTTGTTCAACCCAAAGCTTTGTTCTTTCGAACGGCTCTTTCGTGTATGACAACACTACTGGCAGCCAAAAGGTCTTCGGTTGGGAGGGGAAATTTGGGTGGCTTCAATTAAAACATCAATCACTTACAACCTTGAGTGCATTCTAATTTTGCGTCCAACATTAGAGGTGCAGGTGTGTAGGAGTTTTTCATTCAGGAGATTGTTTCTTGCTGGAGACAATCACAAAAATGGCACGCTGACGGCTGCAAACCATAAGCTTACCACATGGAGAACACTATTGAAGACAAAGACGCTGAAAGATGATTCTTCTTTTCCCACAACACAACTTCTGTAAATACACCTTTTAAAACCTGAACTACAACAAGGAAGAGCGGGGCTGGCCTGACGAGGATGCCGATGGAGCACGCGGAGCAGCGGACAGAGAGAGACGGAGTGATGACCGAAGAAAGCAGTCATCTTCAGACGTGAAACCATGCAGTGTTTGGGCGAGTCAGTTTGACACAGCACAACCTCTCTAGAAGTAGGAAAGACACACACTGATACAGGCAAGTTTAGTATCATTCTCACGTTAAAGGGGAACTATGCAGTTTCTTTAGCTTAATTTACCTTAACTGAACAGCTTCGGAGTCCTTGGAATGGTTATATAACTTTTTTTTCGGGTTGAATGGTAGTCGTCGCGCTTCCCCCTAGCGCCTATGAGCGTAAAAACCACCTTTGCAACTTGAGAGTTGCTCATATTATGCTTTTTGGCTTTTTCCCTTTCCTTTATTGTGTTATATATCTTTTTTGTGCACATTATAGGCCCAAAGGCCACCCCAAAGGGACTTACCATCTCCAACAGAAAACACTGTTCACAAACTGCTCCAAACAGCTTTGTTGTAGTCCAGCCTTTACTTACTGAGTCATTTTGTAACACGTTACGTAACCCTTGCAACTTTGGGCCAGCGGGCCGCCAGTCTCAGCATCAGGAAGAATCACGTGATATCAGGTCTCGCGATGTAACGAATTGCTTCACGGCACTGCACACATACATGCCCCCATTCAGGAACCGGCTAGCTATAAGAACAAGGTAGCAATGGAGTTTTTCACACTATCGTCATGGCTGAGCCGGCAAAAAAGAAGCAGAAAGCTAGGAAAGCTTTGTCGGAGGAACAGAGAAAGAAGAAACGGCAGACTGACGAGCGAGGAGTCAGACACAAGTAAACATAGGAGCTGCCAAATATCTATTCTGAAGCTGTAGGGGGAGCTCTATAGAGAAACCTGCGAGCAAAAAGCCAGAAAACTGTGAAGAAGTGGCCAAAACTGCATAGCGCCCCTTTCAACGCAACACGCAGGAAAAAGGAGACAGGGGGATAAATGGTACCCGCAAGGTTAGCCTTTCGTAGCTGTGTTCCTTTGTGTCATGAGCCCAGATTAGCGTAGCTTTGTAACACTATTATGATTTGAAGTGATTGCTTTAATCAAAACATGCTGTCTGCTGCCATTTCTCAGCTTTTGGTGCGCTGAATATTGATGACATGCTGATCTTCTAATCCTTCTTGATCCATTTCAGCCTGTAAGGCCCTTTGTAGTTCTTTCCAGACCTGTGAATTCTTCACTGCTGCATCAGTGCACCTGTGTCCTACAAGGTCCCTGAGATTACACAATTAATAGCACTATGAATGCTCTCAGTGCTTCAACAAGACAGACTCTTTGTGGCTGTGTTTCCACCATGTCTGTGAAATTCAAAATATTTAATTAATTAATGAATTAATTAATTAAGGTATAACGACACCTCAAGTGCAGCCAAATACTAAAATACAGAGTATCAATCCGGTGAAGCTGCTGCTTCTGTCTAGGGATCAGAATTGCCAGTGTATGATTAAGTTCTCCTTTTCAATGTCAATTGTTCCAGCTCCTCTGTAATTAGGAAGGAATAGGCCCTCTTGGCCCGAGGTACATCAGTGTTGCAAGACACAAGAAAACACGCAGGTGGTAATTCACTGAACATCTTGATGGATATCATCATCTACCTCTTCCGCACCTCTATGTGTTGCCGTTCTCAAAATCTCTTCACTTCGGAAAACAACAACAAACTTCGAGCTAGCAAGCTACACACTAAAAAGTTTTGAAGAAAATGCGGATTGTGTAATAAGGCAGGTCTGCTTGGTTCTTTCTGGGAATTACTGTAAAGGTTTACAAAGAATATGTTTACGGCATTTACTATCTAGCTAGGACATTTTGGGACCGATTGGCGGGGATTTGCTACAGACTAAGGCTATGTTTAGACGGAAACGATCTGAAGAGAAAACGCAAAAGTGGCGTTGCGTTCTCACTTTTTATTCCGCGTTTACGAGCGTTATAGGGGGGAAATCTGCGTGCATATGGTGACGCAAAAGTGTGTGAAATGCGATCCACCAAGTCCGCGCGCCTGCGTAGAACCTTCCTTCTACTTGTCTCCCTGTCTTCCTCCTCTCTCCCTCTCCTCTCCATAGTAGCGCCAAGCGAACAACAAAAGCTGACAATTTTGTCTGGACAGACGAGGAGGTGGAGTTATTGCAACCAAACAATGCACATACAGACACACACGCGGCACACACATGCGGCACATATACACACACACACACACACACACACACACACACACACACACACACACACACACACACACACACACACGCACACTCTTGCACAGTGCGTTTTTACCCTTTAGACGGGAACGCGACGTTGGAGCGTTTTTAAGATTTCCACTCTGGAGGGTGGTTTCACTATTTTGCGTTTTTAAGCTCAACTTGACTTTACTCGCCTTTTTTGGTTTTCCATTATGAAAAAAAAGTCCCTGGTACCTGCCAACAGGTACTTTTTTAAGTATCACTTCCGTCGAGGTTCCAAGCGAGCTGAGGTGATACCAAAAGGTGATGTGAAAACCTGCAGACTACTGATTGGTCAGAGAGAATCGTCACTAATCACTGCGTCATCATTGCTAGTGACAGACGCATGGGGCAGACGGGGGTGTTCTGAACAAACCCGCCATTTTTAAATAGTTTAGCCAGCGGTGTTTTGTTTTTTTTTGCTGCCTCTAGCTTCTTTTGAAACAAAGGTTGTCTTCTGGCTGTCAGCCACATGCAGAGAATCAAAACCAACACACCTTCGGCGTTCTGTGTCGCGTTAGGTCACGGCAGTTTCCTGCGGCGTCGCTATGATGACTAGCCACGCTCGCCTCACGCATGAGGCGTTACTAAATCTGCAATGGAAAATAGAGGACAGGGCACCGCGGCCAAGTCGAGCCGAGCTGAGTAGAGCTGGTACTACCAGTGGGCGCCAAAAAGGGACCTCGTCTGGAGAAGGAGAAGCTCCTTCTCCTGACCACGGCCTTTTTCAGTAACCTGCGGCGAGAAGTGGAGGACTTTTAGAGACTTTTAGAAGATCCTGGATACGCAGGACTTTCCTCCACTGAAGGGATGCTCCCACCTTCAAATACTGGCCCAATTATGCTTATTTGCAGATTGTGGGATTTTCACAACTGAATAAATACCACACATATAAACAGAAAACTGCCTTGCTAGCTCAATCTTGTTGAATTTCTTCATGGACGGATTCAGCTACCATGTCTGGGAACTTTACACGCAGGTTATTTTTTAAAGTGCTCATATTAAGTCCACCCCAAAGGGACTTACCATCTCCAACAGAAAACACTGTTCACAAACTGCTCTGAACAGCTCTGTTGTAGTCCAGCCTTTACTTCAGAGACAAACGTGCATCATTTTGTAACACATTATAATGCTCGCCTAGCTGCTAGCGTGGCACGCCCTCATACTCTGTTTCTGACTGGCTAGTAGTCCTTACCTAGCTACTGCGCATGTGCGACTTCCAACAAAGATGGAATAGACGTGTGATGCCTCACTCTGTAGCTAAAACAGAGAGCTCAACACACAGGGTGAAAAGAGGAGCTGCAGCAATGTGCAGTACAAAAATATGGTGTTTTTTTTTTTTTTAAATTAAACCATGTAAACCTAACCTGATATAACCTCTTAATACAATTATGAACCTGAGCATAATATGAGCACTTTAACATAGCGCCATGTCACCGACACTGAATACACACCTTCAAGTGGATGACCCTGTGATAATGGAAATGCAAATCCTTTCCGTGCTGGGCTGATGCCGAGCCAAGCCAGCACATGTGTATGGAAAACCACCATAACACTTTAAATTTAAATGTTTTTAAATTGTTACCAACAGATCCAACTTCTCCATTAAATCATATCACCCACATTTTGCATAATTTCTTCCTGTTCCAGAAAATTACAAAGACTACATATATACTGGTTGAAGTCAATATTAAATCAGATGCAGCAGAAATCAAATGAAGATGAAAACTAAGATTTTCAATTAAACTGAGCATGACACGTCTCTCTGTGAAAGGGCAGGCTGTATAGCGCTCCGCTAATTTGATTTTATATATACAGGAAATGGGCTGCCTCCAAATAAAATATTCACTAAAAACATAAAGATGAGAGGAAAAATAATATTTGTCCTTTTGTTTCAAGTCTGGGAAGCATCTATTTTGAAAAAAAAAAGCAAAGGCAATACTGCGAAAAGTACAGGGCATACAAGATAATGTTGATTAATTGCGAACGGAGTCCATTTGTATTCATGGAATCCTGTCAGGACAAATAAGCCCGGGACTTGTGGACCCTCTGTCCTGTCTAAGGGGTTATTGAGTCTAATATTCTAAATTGAGCTGTTTGTGGGTAAGGCAAATACGTACGTGTACAAGATCAGGTGTAAGCTCATCTGCTGTTTTTTTTTTAAATTTTTTTTTTTTACAGGGATGACCGCTACCTGGAATTCTGTGACAACTCCCCTGTCCATTGTCCTGTCAAGTCAGAGAACATTGCGCAGTCTTGCTATGTATTTTAGATAGCTAGCTAGCTAGATAGCTAGATAGATAGATAGATAGATAGATAGATAGATAGATAGATAGATAGATAGATTGCTATGTATTTTAGATAGCTAGATAGCTAGCTAGCTAGATAGCTAGATAGATAGATAGATAGATAAATAGATAGATTTCCCAAATTGGGAAACTAATTTGTAACAAGCAGCAAGTTACAAGGACACACATACACTCACTCACACACATACAGAAAAAAACAAGAAATATGCTAGAAATAATAAATAAGATAAAAAACAAGAACAACAGAATAACTACTGAAAAAAATACTTATTCATTCTGATTGCTCTCCCTTGTTGCACTCCTTACACATAATCAGCAGTGATCCATTTCTCAATACTGTAGCACTCCTTACCTCCCTGATTTCTTTACTGATTCTTTGTGTGTTTACATTTCCTTAGCATATTCTACTTTTCATAACTCTGCCAACTACTTCCATCCGTCCCAACTCGCTTCTTGATCCGTCTTTTCCCATCTCAGTTTTACTTGTAACAGTATTTAAACAGTGTGGTATTAGTGCCTATTAGCACCTGTCATTAATCAGCTCATTCCCTATCCTTTATATTTACTGCGTCTCTTCTCCCACTCTTCCCCAGATTGTTGTCTAAACTACTGTGGTAGTCATACTCTTCAGGCCTCTTTAGTCTAGTGAATTCAGAGAACTATATCCATGCTTTTATCTAGCCGGATTTTAACGGTCTGTTCCCCTGTGTGCCAGGACAACACGTTCTCACTCCCAACTTGTAAAATACTGACGCGTTGGCCAGGATCATCTGCCTGCAAGCTAACCCTCAGATAACTTCAGCCTGCCCACGCCATGCACTCACCCTTGTCCACCCGTCTGCCATCCACCATTGCCCCTCTGCCTCAGCCAGCCATCTTCTTCCCTCTACTCCACCTTAATTCCCTATTGACCGATAATAAACCTTTTTAAACTTCACCTACTGCTGTGTCAGTGTCATAAAGACAGCCTAATGTAAGCAGCTATTTTTCATTTATTTTGTCATCTACAAATGAAATGATCTTCTCCTTTATCTGAACATTCGGATCCTGAATGTTGTCTCTCGCTCTAGCCCGCAGTATCATATTATTTTCCGTCTAATCTTTTAATAAAGATGGAGCTCCCAAACAATTCTTTGAGAACACAATGCAGTATAATGCACTCACTGAAAGAAAAACCATCAGTCAACATTGTTCATCCTTCTTATTCAGAGCAAGAGAAATGAAGCATTTGTATTACTCGCTTTGTTTAATGTTGGAATGTAAAAACATTCCAACATTAAACAAAGCGAGTAATACAAATGCTTCTTACAGGAACTAAAAGTAATTATACTAATCAAATCATTCTTATCAGTGGTAGCATACGTCATGTTGAGAAAGATTTTCAATTTAGTTTTTTTATTCTTTGTTTTCCATACTTATTTTTTTCTGTTGAGATCCGTGTTGAATTATAATGTGTTTTCTAAAGGTACAGAACATCCTCAACAAAGTACAAAACAAAGAAAATAGTCCATATGGGATGTCCATCTGTTAGGAAGCCTCTGTCTCGACTGTTCACATGCATTGTTCACGTACGTGTATTGCTTCTTCAACAATGTAAAATAGAGCCCTACTATTAAGTAACCCAATGCGCACTTTAATTGCATGGATCCACCCATTCTCACCTGACTTCACTCACTCCTAATCAATGGTCTAATCCAGGGGTCTTCGACGATTTTAAAGCCAAGGACCCCTTAACTGAGAGAGACACAGCAGGGACCCCCTACCACATATATTGTATAAAATTAAGTTGCATATTAAAATGGGCCTACAGAGACATGTAGGGTGGCCTAAAGTCTTTATACATACATTTGTTTTCCCATATAATACTAAGCTATTAAAATAGCCTAATAAATGTTGCCGTGGTTTTATAAATCATGTTTTAATATTAAAACATACATGTGGTACAGTGAATCCTTAGGATGATCCTTAGGCTACCTTAGTGACTACAGTACCTTATCTATAGGCCAGTAAGCCTATCATCAGTGGGGATTTATATTTGCTAATAATATATAATTTGCTAGTAATTACTATAATAAGTTCGCCAGCTCAGGATCGCCCAGAATTGTACCATCAAGAGAACTATGAAAAAAGAAATGAACAGAAATGAAAATAAACTTTCCGAAATAGATTCCCCTCCATGATGGTGCTAGATGAAAAGATGCCTTTGTTACAGGCCTCAAGCATGAGTAACCTGTTAACAGATAAATATGCCCTGTTTTGATTCAGGAAAAGAAGAGACGGGATAATTAAGTTGTGCTCGTTCAGCAGGCTGTTCTCTGTCTTTATTAACAGGATTTATAACTTTCTCTTTTCTTTTTCTCTCATTTTAACAAACTTCACATCTTTTTCATATTAAACTTCTTATTCACAAATTTCACAAATTTACCATTCACATTGCAACACAAAAGGATCATATTTTTAACCACTGAAATAACATAGGATATTCTATGAACTTACAAATCTGTTTTTAAGTCACACAGTACTGAATATTACCAACATTGTTGTAACCTAATGTGTTCTATGACATTCTAGCTGTAGTTAAGCATATTAACTTGCTTCTCCTTTCACCCTGCATACCACATTTATCAAACCTTAATAAACAATACATGTTTACAAATACACACTTTGAGACCAGAGTTGTGGTAGAAATAACTAAAAGTACGACATGACGGCTGCCATCTTGTGACTTCGTTTAGCTACATACCGGAGCTAGGAAAACTCTGCCAGTGTACAGAAATTACAAGTTTCTAACCCAAATCAAACACACATTTTCTACCTCAAACTTTCTCAGATAATGTTCCAAATGGTTTCATAGTGCTTCGAAACATATTTTGGTGTAGTAACACACACTTACTAACCTGTTTTGATTCAGGAAAAGAAGAGACGGGATAATTTAGTTGTGCTCGATCAGCAGGCTGTCCTCTGTCTGAGGGACGGAAGCCTCGGCCGTTGTTACAACTAACGCTCACCTAACGATACTCTCCCTTGTGGCGTAAGTGCATAATTACACTTGTAAAAGTATAAACTGAAAATACATGTAAACCTGGTCTCTTTCACAGAAAAATACATATAATAAGATTTCAAACATAACAATTGTGACCATACATTTTTGGGTGTCACACCTTAATTCACTCAAAGTCACTTCTCTTCATGGTGCATTCTGGGACACCTCGTTAAACTCATGGTGCAATCAATTGCACCTTGCAAACTCCGATAAAGTCAAACTGTTGTTGTAAAGTACCCTTCTGCCATCAAGTGACTCTTAATGTGGCATTGCCATTTGTTGAAAAAAGAAATCGTGACGTTTAAAATCAAAAGTGGATTTAGATAATTGTGACACTCACGCAATGTACTGACTTACTTACAGATAAGTTCAGAACAGCTTTTTGTAGTGGCAGATTTACCAGCTGTCAACCATCAGGACTGAGTGCTCAGTTCTACAGTATGTGTCATATTTGACAGTGAAGCGTATTACTGCTGCACAACAACTGCCAGAGCTGCATCACTGCCTTTGATAGCAAGACAGACAGCGCCACATTAATGAGGCAATCAATATGCAGCTGTTACAACAGGACGTGCATGTTTAATTTGGCTTATACGGTACCAGTTGACAACTAGGGGCTACATGAACTATAATACTTCTCCAACAAAGGTTTGAATTGGAGATGAGGAGGCACAATTAAGCATGAATTTCTGCAGTGTGAAAGAAAACCTATTTTCCTTACTTTGTAGTTTTCCCTATCTTTGAAGTTTTCACTCTCAGTTTGAGTTTTCACTTGCTGTAAAGTATTCTGCTGTGTTGTTTCCTGAAGCATGTATGTGTTGTTCTCTGGCAGATCTTCTGTTTGATGTTGTGCAAAGTCTGTTTATTGGCCAGATCATCATCATTATAAATACTTTGTGAGAAGACATCGTACAGCATATTTATTCCTTGAAAATATTGTATCTACAAAAGGTGGGCCCAACAGAAAAAGTTTGGGAACCACTGTGTTAAAGAGACATTTGAACTAAACACTGACAATTGCCTTGTTCATGGACTAATAGCGGTGCATGAATGAAATACTGATGTGTTGAATGTATTAGATTAATTTACTTATTGATCAAAGATGCCAGAGCAGTTCTGGATCGTTCCGGGCCCACTTTAACCCCTGGTTGAATCAGGTCCTCAGCAGAGGTAGCCTAGTTTTGTGGATGTGTGCATGGTTTGCGCTACTTATACTCTCCCTTCAAATGCAGTAGTGTGCTGGAACCTCAATGTCTGACACACACCAGAGACGGACAGCCACGCTGGCTGATGGATTTTATTTACTATTGAACTGTTTACCGAACTGTTTCGAGCAACACATTCTCACTCCCAGCGTGTCAAAAAGCGATGCTTGGTCAGGTGGCTTTGGCGTCACTGTTTGACGCTCTGGGTCGGGACTCATGGCGTCACTTTTTGGCCCATGGGTCGGGACGTACGTTTAACTGACATGCGGCACAAGAGCGGGACAGTTTGCTTTAGGAAAAGGTCGTGGGTGGTGTTACAAAATGTATGTTTCAGGTAGAACAAGAATGGGATGCAAATCCCAGGCTCCTGGGTGAATGTCCTGGTTTGTTTGACCCATAAACCACCCCAACCTGCCTCCTTATGCAAGTTTACGGTCTTTGGTATTACTCGCTATGGTTGTCGCTCTTAATACGTCATCTTACAGCGCCAAGGTTAGCTACTGCTCTGCCTGGTGCATCCCATACAGGCGTTAAAGGGTGATTTTTGCGTCTGTATCTGACGCTGAGAGGACGTCAGAATTTGACGAGTTGGGAGTGAGAACGGTTTGTTTCGGGAGTTTTGGAGTAGCATGACATGCACCAGAAAAGCCTAATACCCCAATAATGTTGCTTTAAAGCATGGATTTCATCAGCAGAGGTAATTAGTGTAATTAGTGTAATGAGCCATTAGTGTTATAAGTTAGTATGACAAACACGATTTGA
The DNA here is from genome assembly GCF_008315115.2 of Sander lucioperca. Taxonomy (NCBI): domain Eukaryota; kingdom Metazoa; phylum Chordata; class Actinopteri; order Perciformes; family Percidae; genus Sander; species Sander lucioperca. The sequence goes on from NC_050184.1 coordinate 16,740,855, forward strand.
GTTGCAACAACTTGCCACTGACTTTTAGTGGCCGTACTTTAAATTGGGCTTTTATTGTGGAGGGTAGAAACGGAAGAGGTGAAGATAGCATTACGCATCTAGGATGTATAATAACGCCATTCAACAGTGTGCTCCATGTAACACTTTTTCCACATCCGCATTTTTGCGGAGCATGTCTCCCGTATGTCGGTTCCACATGCTCGATGCAACCCCCAGTCCACCCTGTCTACCCAGGGGCGTCGGACTGGGGGGAAAAAGGGGACTGAGTACCCAGGGCCCTCATGATAGGGGGGCCCAAAAAGATGCTAGAATGAATAGCTATCGATGCAGGGAGGGGCCCATAGAAAATGCCTTTCTACATGGCCCAGAATTTTGTGCTACGCCCCGGTATGAACTACCTGTGAAAAGGTTGCTTTTAGGGTGAGCTAAACGGATTAAGCAAGATTAACGCTCTGGATCCGGAAAATACCATTACATAGATCAGTTACTGCTGGTGAGAAATAAAAGAAATAGTAACAGCTGGAAGAAGTCCAAACGTTTGTGTGTGTGGAATTCTACATGCTTGGTTCTCCATCACAGCTCTCGTACTTCTTGCTGCTCTTCTTGTTCCTTTTCTAAAACAGCTTTTTCTCTTTTTACTCTTCATCTGCCTCTTTATCTTCCTCATCCTCCCCCTACCATTACTCTCCTCAGTTCCTTCTCCACTATGACGTTCAAGCTGACCTTCGAGACATACTGCAGGACTGCACAGTTACACAATGTTCCCTCAGTAAGAGGGAACACAGCAGGTGGTGAGTAGTTTTGTTAAAAAGGGTCACTAATTTAAATTTAATTTAAACCTAGTTTTATGTTTTTGTTTTTTTTCTTTGGGATGGGTAGACAAATAATGGCAACTCAGACATGATAATAAGGTGGGCAGAAATTTTCAATTGATATGCGTTGATATATGTATGAATGGCAATAAACATGTCAATTGACACAGCTCTCAAAGAAACAATCCAGGACTAACATGTCTGATTGAGCAAACATTTGATCTGGAGCAAAGCTCAAAACTCTCAGATCAAATGTTTGCTCAATCAGACATGTTAGTGTGTTTTTTCTAAAGGGAACAGTTCAGTATCTCACTACAGCGCTCCTCAGTGTGCATGATGACAACAAGACAAGTATGACCAAAACTACTCAGAGGGTCAACATCTTGTTCATCATCAACGTAATTAAGGTTAACCTCTGTCACTGCCGTTAAACACATACAAATCCATGTAAAATAAAAATAAAATCTTTCAGAGCTTCAACATGTCTATCCATTTTAATCTTCTTTCATTATCTCTGCGCTCTACCAACACACAGGTGTGTGTTGGTAGAGCGCAAGATTAAAATGGATTGACATGTTGAAGCTCTGAAAGATTTTATTTGGGCTGTAACACCTATTACATTTCCCTAGGGGATTTGTATGTGTTTAATGGCAGTGACTGAGGTTTGGTCAAAGGCAAGAATCTGATGAAAAACATTTAGGGGGACGTCCACAGGTAAGAAAATGAGGTAAAAAGTAATGGTGCTTTTCCTCTGATTGTAGTAAAGCAGTAATGAAAGCAGCCTCTTTGTGGACAATGGTTACAGGATACTTTTATATGATTTTATTAAGAATAATGTGGAAGGTCAGAGAGCAAACAATAGAGATTGAATAACAGGGCGTTGGAATGCCATGCTTTTTTTCAATGCTGGTTAATTACCTTAATTACATTGATGATGAACAAGATGTTGACCCTCTGAGTAGTTTTGGTCATACTTGTCTTGTTGTCATCGTGCACACTGAGGAGCGCTGTAGTGAGATACTAAACTGTTCCCTAAAGAAAAAAAAGGATCTACAGACTATTAAATCTTAAATGGCACTTTCTCACTGGCAGTTCAGTCGGAATCACCTTGAATTTTTATTGCGACTGTCTAGTATTTGGACAACTTAAAGTAAGTGTGATTACAGGATTTTTTAAGTGTTGTGGCACAGGGGGGACCAATAATCAGTTGGGGAGGGTGATTTCTATGCTGTATTATGATAATAATACAGCATAGAAAATATGCTTAGAAATGTAGGAAATATTGGATAAGATAGAACATAATGTAATTCTGCTAAATAAAACATCACATTCATTATTAGTTTCACAATTGTCAGATTGACAGCACTCTAGCCCAATGGATGGGAATCATATTTCATCATATTGCCACCCCGTGCCCCCCTTCTAGCCCTGCCCCTGACTTAAAGCACTTTACGCTACAAACACTTTATATATATATATATATATAGTGTTTGTAGTGTACATTTACTCAAGTTCTGTACTTACGTACAAATGTTGAGGTACTTGTATATATTGTATGTTGTACTTTTTACTCCACTACATTGACAGCTTTAGTCACTAGTAACTCTACAAATGCACACAAAACACATGTAGTTTATAAAATCCCATGTTTTATTATAAATTAAACTAGCCAACAATATAACGGCCTACAAGTCTGAAATGATTAGACCATTAATCACTTAGTTGATTGACAGAACTGTTTGGATCGTTTCCAGTTTCTAAAATGTGAGTTTACTTTTTTACTTTTAATACTTTAAGTACCTTTTCCTGACGAAACTTACATACTTTTACTTAAGTAACATTTTCAATGCAGGACCTTTACTTGTAACAGAGTATTTTTACAGTGTGGTCTTAGTACTTTTACTTAAGTAAAGGATCTAAATACTTTTTCTTCCACCACTGAACAAAGGGTTATGTATATATCATTATAAAAAATATGAAGTGAGGTGGCTTCCCTGATATCTATAAAAGTGTGTTCCATAGCTTTGGGGCATAATTGACAGAGGCTACATCTCCCATTTTTCTTTCGGGCGTTGCTGGGAACCTCCAATAAATTATATATATATATATATAATAAATTAACTATTTGCCTTCAAATACACTGCGAGGTAGTCAAAGTCATAAAAGTGGAATGACATAAGAAAAGAGTATTGAACGCAGTGAGAAAAAACCTAAACCAGCTGATTCCACTTCTTAGTTCTCCTCCCTGTGCTTATTAGAATCAGCTGGGTTGGTGCAGGTTGGTAGGTTAGTACTTCCACCTCTGTAAGCAAGTAAATAAATAATTTGTTACTGAGCTGTCACACAAGAAACGGGTTAAATTATGAGGAAGAATAAAGGAGAAGAAAACACTGATCTAAGGGAACACAAGTGGGTTCAGGTTCTAAAGATGTATTATATCACCTATCTTTTATTCAACATCTAGCTTTCTTTACATTTAATTACATCCTGGTCAGATGTAAGCTATTCTATGTCGGTTGCCAGACAATGCACACATCCAGCACAAGCGAACATTAAAACATAAAAACTCATTTGCACACCAATATTCAATCACATGCATCTATAACCACACTAAGGTAAATGAAGCCACGGTATTCATCCTTTCATATGTAAAATATCAGAAATGAAAGCAAAACTAATCCCTTTTTTTTCTGACTATCAAAGATGTGTCCCGAGATGCGAGTCCTGTGTCTGAGCTATACTCTGTATAATAATATCAGGAATGTTATTTATATGACTCATTTGAACAAAATGTTTCTAAATTGTATTATTTGTTGTGGTTGTGTTGACTGTTGAACTGAAAGACGCACTGCACACGGGAGAGATGGAGAGACAAATAGGAATGCTGTGGGGGACTTGTTGTCGTTCCTTCGTTAGACCAAAGGTAGTCAATATCCACGACGTTCCACATCCGGGATTGTGCCGTTGCCGACAGAAATTCAGCCGGATTTCACTCATTTCGGCAGGATGTCCGTTACCTTCCACTTTCTTTGTGTTGGCGTTCTAAATTCCGGTCGATTTATGAGGACTATGGTTAACCTTTTCTCAGATCTCTGCAGGGTAAATCCAGACAGCTACCTAGACTATCTGTCCAATCTGAGTTTTCTGTTACACGACAAAGCGACAAAAAAATTTGATCCGGTAAGTTTTGGTTTCACACTGCAGTTATGCAAGCGCACTAAAGATCTATACGTGACAAAACTACGTCCTGTTGTCCTCACATACGTGAGCTGCGTCTCCAGATACTTATAATTGATTGGGTTGTAGACGGGCTGCCCTGTCCTCTCGTCTCCTCTCTCTGTGTCGGAGGTTTTCCAGCTGAATGAAGCCCTCCCCGTGTTGCCGTGGCTCTTTTTGTTTTGTTGTGATGTTGAGAAGCAAGGCACGGGAACTTTCTTTCTGGAGCATTTATTCAGAGACAAACGCAAACCTACACTGTACATTTACTATTACATAACAAGTAAACAGCTGATTTATATTCTGCTCTGATAGCCGACAGCTGTTTGTTCTGAGCGCATTCACCGTCACTCTCTTTCAAGTACAGGCTAAGCACTGAGCTATTCCCCGGTCTTGTAACACAAGGAGAGCCTGCCAGACCTTCTTGTATTTGGTCCGAAAGTCCGAACCATCCAAAAAATGCTTTCACACTATAAACGAACCAGACCGAGACCACCTCTTTTGATCGGACCAAAATTTATTTTTTTGATCTGGACCGTGGTCCGAGGCACCTTTCTCACCTGCAATTTTGGTTCGGACCAAACTGAAAAGTCCGAAAGTCAAATGAGGTAGGTGTGAAAACGCCCCAAAACAACTTTTGAATGTACACGTTCCACTAAAAGAAGTTCCTTCCCGAGGCTATTTTGCAGAGGCACCATGGCTCCGTACGGCGCTTAGCACCGCCCAAGACGATTGTGATTGGTTTTAAGAAATGCCAATAAACCAGAGCAAGTTTTTCTCCCAACCCGGAATGCTGTGCGGACTAGCCAGACCTTCCTCCGCAGCACCGTGGCGGAAGGTCTGGCGATGTGAGACTAGACCAAATGTGATTATATGTGATAATCATTTGCACTGTGACTATATTTACCAGTTAAGTGTACTTACCAAAATAAAAATCCTGAATTGATTACAATGTTTCAACATTTGTTTTATACCTGTTTAGGTTTTATTAGGAATGAAACGATACATCGCGAATCGGTTAAAAATCGCAAAGATTACAACCGGCTGAGATAAACAAGTTAATCGCAATTCCATTTGTAAACAGCCTAGGCTAGGCGTAATCTTTTGTTTTCACTTTTTTGATTTCAGACATCACTATGTCTTCTTAGTTCATTATTTAAAGAGATTTGTTTCTTTGATGTGCGATTTGTTTTTAAAATCTAATTATATATTGTTTTAGCACAGTTAATAGAAATAAAGGAATATTTTTCAGTCATTTGTCTGCAGCTCATTCTAAAAAAGAAATTGTGAGAAAATCGTGAACTTACAATCGTGAATTGTATCGAATCGTGAGTTGAGTGTATCGTTACATCCCTTGGTTTAGTCTCGCTTTGCCAGATCTTCCTCCACAGCGGTGCGGAGGAGGGTCTGGCTAGTCCACATAGCATTCCAGGATGGGAGAAAAACGTGCTCTGGTTTATTGGCATTTCTTTAAACCAATCACAATCGTCACAATAAACACCGGACGGAGCCCCGGTGCTGCTGCAAAATTATGATTGTTCAATCATTGCTTTATAATGCAAGACAGAGAGAAAAGGTCAAAACACTTATGTCTTTCTCTGAAGAATAGGTCACATGCAGTGGATGGTGGATGGACTATCTTGCCAATTACACAGATTTAAATAAATGTCCTGAGAAAAAAAACTTTTTTGTGCGTGGAAAAAAAAATTACACCTCTTTTATTTCAACTCCTGAAAAATAAGAACGGAAAACAAAAATGTTGCGTTTCTATTTTTGTTCAATCATTGCTTTATAATGCAAGACAGAGAGAAAAGGTCAACACACTTCTCTGAAGAATAGGTCACATGCAGCCTCTTCATTCACAGGATATTCATTCATCATTATCTTTGTCCTTGATCTGGAAATAATGAGGGTATTCAGAATATTACCATGGATACCAGGGTGGTGCTAGACAAGCGTACCGATATTCTTCCATGTTTTCTTTGATGTTTACCTCCTGCATATTTGTTTAATTTGTATTCTGATAACTAGAATAACTGGTCACTGAAATTAAGATTATTTGACGTTTGTGTGCACAAGTAGCCTGAATACTGATTGTTTGCATAGTCACTATGCATCCACTATGCCATAGAGCAGCGATCCCTCAACTGGCGGCCCGGGGGCCACATACCGCCCGTCAAAACTTCCAGCCTGGCCCGCAGAATAATAATGAATTTCGAAAATGTAAGGTTAACACCCAAAAGATAGTAGATATAAACAATTGATACATAATACAAGCTGATCATGAATGGGTCACGTTTAGTGTAGTCTATATCCTCTTACTGCTAGTTTTGCACTTTTTTGGGGACTTCATGGTCAATAAACCTCATTTAAATTAAATTATAGCCTACTTAATGTGTTTGTTAGAAAAAGCTGAAATTACGATTTTTTTCGACAAATAGTAACGATTGAGTGGAAAATCACAGACTGTCAAAGTTTAGTCAGGATAATTTTTTTGTTTTTTTCAAATGCTATAAAATCTAATTAATTGTGTAATATGTAACTAAATTAGAAAAGTAGAAAAAGGGGGTAGGACCAGAAAAGTTTTTTTTAACTTCTTCTTACTCCTTTTTGAACATGAAAATCCTTATTTGAATCATTTACAATCATTTTGAAAGATATGTTATGCATGCATTTTGTTAATATTTTGTTTTGTTGGATTTTCTAGCTTGAACTGAAATGTACATGTTCTTATTGATCTTTTTTTTATTTTTAACATGTTCAAAATTAACCTAATCAATAAAAAAAAAATAATGAAACATCCAAAATTCAATGAAAATAATGAACTGATCCTCAATTGTATCTGTGAAGAGTGTTGTAAGAACTAATGTGCTTAAAAGAAATCCACATTTTTGTGACGTTGAAACTTTCAAAATGGGTCAAATTTGACCCGAGGACAACATGAGGGTTTAGCCAAGGAGCCCTAAACCCTCCTGTTTTCCTCGGGTCAAATTTGATCCATTTTCAAAAATTTGGGTTTCTTTCAACCAAATTGTCAAAATTTGAAATAACGTGGACGGCAGTCGAAAAAAGTGACAAAAATGTCGGGACAAGTGAAAAAAAAACAGCAGGGAAAGCGACAAGTGTCAAAAAAGAACAACAAAATGTTGAAAAAAAGATTAAAATTTCTAATTTGGACCCAGAAAAACAAAAAGTTGCATGGTCGACGGGAAGACAACACAAGGGTTAACTGAAAGAGAGACGGAGCAGGAACCCCCTACTATATCTCAAAAATTGTATTAATTTTTATTTTTATAAAATTAAGTTGTATATGAATAGCATGTAGGGCAGCCTAAAGCCTTTAAACGCACCTTATTTTGTTGCATAGAACACTAAGCTATTAACATAGTTGCTGGCGTGATTTTATAAATCATGTTTTAATGTTAAACACACATGGGGCACATCTGTGAATGGCCACCTTAGTGACTATCTTACCTATAGGTCAGTTTGTGTATCATCAGTGGGTTTTTTTCACAAATAGGCTGGTTTATATTTGCTAATATGTTGGATTCATGTTAACACATTTTAATTTTCTTGGAAACTTAAAAAAAAAATTATAATAATTGAATGCCCCCCCCTGCAGTAACTCTGAGGACCCCCTGTTGAAGATCTCTGCCATAGAGGATAATATGACGACAAGTCACATTTAAACAGCATTTGAACGTTTACCAATATAATGTAAAAGTTTTTATATTTGCTTGATAACAATAACGCAACAGTACATATGTCAGGGATCAGAGACAAAGGAACCCAAACGCACAACTCCTGAGGCAAAAAGGCAGAAGCAAAAATTCAGGCAGCCAAAAGTACAAAAAGGGGTAAGGCTGAGGCCAAGTCCGAAAAAGTATTAACACCATCAAAAACTAGGTACAGTTCAACAAACAAGATAATGGAAAGCTAGGACAAAAGCACTGAGACAATTTGGCAGAGGGCTAGTGGAAATGACTTTGCGATATACTATGGAGCCAATGAGTGAATGTGGAACAGCTGAGTGGGGAGGATGAGCAGGTGAAGTGCATCAAGTGATGGGAGGGCAGGCAGATGGGAGAGGCAGGGTCTGAAATGACAGCAGAGTTAGACACAGTTATAATAAAGGACTTCAAAATTCAAAACCTTGACAACATAACAAGTCAAATTAAAGTACATAACTATATGTTTTATTCGTTCACATATGTGAAGGTCAGGGCAAACATGTTACAAAAGTTTCAGCAAACATGAGATACACTGATGAGACGGTGACTTACTGCCACCTGGTGGTTAGGGCTGGACAATGAAAACAACCGGACTGAATAGACATCAATAATATCAATCTAGTAATGAAATGTATGATGACATGACAGTCAGAGGGTAATCTTCAAAAGAACGTTTACTTTTGAAATTTTAAGTACATTTAGCTGTATTTTTACTTAAGGGGAGACATTACAGGTGAAAGGGTAACAATTATAACCACCATGAAACTTCCAAAGGTGATTACATTAAGGCAATTCTTTTTTTGTATTATTATATTATATTCTGATATTTTATGTTTAAATATGCCAATGAGTGCCTGGGTAGCTCACCTGGTAGAGCAGGCGCCCATATGCAGAGGCTCAGTCCTTGACGCAGCAGCTCAGGGTTTGAGTCTGACCTGCAGCCATTTGCTGCATGTCTTCCCCTTCTCTCTGCCCCTGTCCTGTCTATTAAAGGCTAAAATGCCCAAAAGAAATATCTTCAAAAAATATATATGCCAATGAGGCATTTTCTTATTAAATGTGTGCTAATTTGCATACATTTCCTCAACATTAATCTGGAATTTTGGATGAAGCCAGGTTCAACATTCTTGTTTTTTTCATTTTTGTTGACATGTTAGAGACAATGGGGGATTTTGGAAATATCTAAAAGAACAATGAATTATTGTCATGTTTTTAGGAATATTATAATTATTTTTTTAGATCACATAAATCAGGCTATGAATGATGTGTGAACAAACTCCTCTGTAAAAACTTTCAGAATATAGATAGGAATAAAACTAGGACATTTAGTGTATGAAAGTGCTACTGAAGTAGAGATTTCTGGCTCAGGAAAAATGTATTTCAGCCTGACAACTCATGTTTGAAATGTTTAGTATAACAGCAGAACATTGTGTTTGGCGGCCAGACTCCGACCTCATCACTCCCCGCAGTTTGTGTTTACATGAGATACTGGGGAGTGATGATAAAGTAGCTTCCCCCCCCTGGCCAGAGCCTGCAGGTGGCTACTGGGGCTAAAAGCAGGCAGCGATACAGGTGCAGGGCAGCAGCAGCATTGACAAGGCAGAGATGGAAAAGCTTAAGGCTATCTTCACACTTGGCGTCTTTTTTTAAGCTGCCAGCGTCTGTTTTACATTATAATCCTATGGAGTAAACCATGTTTTCAAAAAGTCGTGAGTGCTTTTTTAAACGCCACCGCCAACTTTTTGTCTGCAGCTCAGAGCATCTTTTTGAAGTTGAAAAAAGTTAAACTTTTCTGAAAAAACACCCCGCCCTAAGTCACGCGCTTTTCTGACAGCCGACCAATGACAAGCGGAGTAGCCAGATCTGGCGTTTCCATAACAAGAAAAAATGGAGTTGGAGCACAGCGAGTTATATGATCGGGTGTACAGGAAACTCGCTTTGTTTTATGTAACGTTAGCAGCACTGCTATCTCTCTCTGTTCTTTCTCTTGCTCGCTGCACCGCTTTGTTTTATCTAACGTTAGCACCGCTCTCTCTCTCTCTGTTCTTTCTCTAGCTCGCTCCACCACTTTGTTTTATCTAACATTAGCATAGCGCTCTAGCTAGGATCAAGGGGGTAAGCGAGCATCTGAATAGCATACCTCCTGTATGGAGAGATTGTAGGCTAACAAGCCATCACCTCCTGTTAGCATCCCATTGACTCCCATTCATTTTGACGTCACTTTGACAGCGAATAACTTTACATCTGAAGCGTTTAAAGACTCTATTTGTCCGTTGTTTATTTCTAAAGAAACATGACAATGTATAAAAGGCTCCATTACCTTGTACCTCACGTTATGGCTCCGTAGCAGACGTTTTTGTAAAAATAGGCTAACGATTGTGTCATAACCACGCGACTTACTGTCGCATAGTAGAGGAATTACCGTACAGTACAGGAGAAGCTCGCAGGTAGTTTCGTCTCACATTAGCTGTTTAAGTGTAATTACTAATGTTAACTATCATTTTAGTGATCAATAATTAGCCTGTGCCTATGTTATCTCCTTACATATACCTACGCTCTCCGTCTCTGCAAGATTGGGAATGATTGAGATTTCTCTTGGCACAGCTACCAGAAGACTTCCAACTTTCAGACAGGTTGCTCACGTCACATCTACATCTTCAAGCTCAGTTTGAGGCTGCGCAGCACGCTCAGCCATCACCGGAAAAGTGACTTCACTGGTCTCTGTCGAAATATACGGCTTTGCTGTAGCAGTAGCTGTTGTTCTAGCAACAAAAGACGCTCTCGGCTGCTTTGGATCCAAAACACTGCCAGCTTTTCTTTTTTTTTTTACTACAAAAGCGCCCTAGTCAACTTTTTCTTGTCAAAAAAGATGCCAAGTGTGAACATGGCCTAAATAGACCGCCAAATTGAGGGTGTGTCTTTGTTGAATGATACAGGGAGTGAGGCATGTTACGTGTGTGTAAAGTGGTGCAGCTCGAGTTGATTGCCTGAACTAGCTTGCAGGCGTCGCCCCATTTTGAGAAAACTACTGGTCAAAAGTTTGGGGTCACTTAGAAATTTCCATTCCACTCCATTACAGACAGAATACCAGCTGAGATCAGTTACATTGTTTTTTTTAATCAGGGATGTGTTTTGGATGTTGTCTTTCCCCTAGTCTGAAAAAAGATAAGAAAGAAGAAAGGATCTGAGCCGTCTTCTGCCACTTCAGTGACTATGTAGTAAGTTTGAATGTACACAGACACCCAATGTTTGTATTCAGAGGTAAATCACGTTCTCCATCATCACATTCAGTGGTGGTTTGGCTCCACCTAAGGGCTGCCAGTGAGAGAGAAATAATAAAAAAAGAGAGAGAAGTCATGACACATTCAACACACTCTGACCACAAATTCAATATTTACTCAGGTAGGAAACACTGACATTGCCATGGAAGCAACAAAATGTTTCAGAGCCTGAGGCTAACCCGGCAAAACAACTCATAAAAACTGTGCGGAGCTCTTTCAAAATGGTTCTCACTATTACCATTAAATTCAATTATTAACATAGCTAATCTTGATGTTCTTTAACTTTTTTAATGATTTACTGATGTAATGATTTTTTCTTTCTATCTTTATAATACAGACCTGCCAACCTTGAAGAAATTTTATGAGTACAGTGAAACTACACAAATGTTTTCTTATATAATCCTGTCCAATATTTTGTGCCCATATATTTTTGTGAGTTTAACCAATAGTAGGCGGAGTGCGCTAATAAATAGGCCTAAGTACTTCTGTGTTAAAGATGAGAGTCAGACCAGATTAACACATACCCTTCTTCTGATTACTGAAGGGAAATGAAGTATTCTAAGTTATGATTTACTCATAAAGCAACTTTAAATAGGCCTAAAGCAACTACTAAAAAAGCACAAGATTGAAGCCTGGCAGAGACACAATCATAGGCTAATAAATAACATAGGTCAGATATTTCCAGATAGGCTTTTAAAAGGTTGACATGGGTGACATTGCATTATGTCAGTTGCCATCACATTGGCCTAGCAAACAGCCCTACTGTATGCTATGCATCATTAACTGAGCTCGTCACAGCTGGACTCCCTGTTATGATATCAAGGTCATTATTTATGTTCATGAATTCAATTAGGCTAAAAAAATAGCCTAACTGTTACCTTTATCTTACGTTAATCAGCACCTGGGCTGTCTAAAACCTTCTAGTTTTCTAGCCATTCCACCACTTTTCTAACTGCCCCTAACTAATGGGAAGGATGGCGGGTGTGATAGGCTAGCCTTCTTATGGGTGATGTCAAACGACTTCAACGTGCACGCAAAGCATTCCGGGAAGGCGGCGCTGCATTTAAAAAAATGCTGCGCCTCAAAAAGCTGGCCAATGCCCATCTTTATGCAAATGAATCTGTTGAACGTGACGCGACTATCCAGTAGAAGTAGACGAAAATCTTTCAAACTAAACTTTGTCGATCTGAAATGAAGACAGATTCAGCAACTGCATGGTCTATTTCTTACTTAAAATGTTTTCAGAAACACGTTTCGGTGAACTATTATTATTATTAACATATTCTCAACGAACCGCCATGACACTCTGTTGAAATTCTCGAGAAGCCAGACCCATGTTCGTCCCACCCACGGGTTTGTCCAATCAGCTGCCGGTCAGGGGCGTGGAGCATCAACCATGGATGTATGACGTCGCGACACCACGCTTCAGTCGTGTCGGTCAAATGGATCTGTACCGTCAGTATTTGAGTGTGGGACTGTGTTCGTTACTTGTTGCCCCTTCGTGATATCGATGTCTGTCTTGCACATGCTGCAGAACGCGTGATGAGCTAGCCTGGACATGTGGAGGCAAGGCCATCTCTCCTGATAGCTGTTTGAGGCGGTTCAGTCATGGCATGCAAGCCTACAGTTATACAGCCAGCCTGGCTTGCTTGAGGCACTGAATTGAATTAAACGCGCGAAGCATTTGGCTAGGAGGGGCAGGTGGGCGGAGGGTTAAAATGCAGCGCTCTGATTGGCCGAAAGCTTTTCACTCCACTTACACGCTGTGGCTCAGCGGCAGAATCAACGTCATAGATTGCATAGAAACTGAAACTGGCAAAATGAAAGATGTAACAAAATGCGTACCTAGAGAGCAGCGAATCGTACAAGCGTACCTAAGGGTCAAAATGCGTGCATAGTACGAAAAATGCGTACATGTTGGCAGGTCTGATAATATACTAAGTAAAGTAAGGTACAATGTATTTAACCGTTCTTTCCCCCCACTCATTCTGAACTTTATACTTCAGCTGTAAACCTTGAATTACATGCTTTGGCAATACTGTATTTAATTATGGTAATGCCCATAATACAGAAGCGCATTGCATTCATCAAAAGAAAAAAAGAAATTGGGTCCTTTTTCTCATTAATTGGGACTCTGTTGAATGCAATACATTTCCGTACAATAAAAGTAAATTTGAATTTCAAGGATTTGAGATAAAATAGAGAGGATTATATAAAGCATAGCTTTGAATAAAATAAAAAAGTCAAATAAATAAAATGTGTTTGTGATTATGAGACTACCACATAAGCCTTTTTAGTATTCCTCTGTCATGGTTCAGCTTGGCATTGTGTTTAAACGCAAGAACTTAATCCGTAAAATAACAGAAAAGCTGCTCATTACCTGGACTTTTCCCCATAATAAAAAAAAACAACGTGTGTAGCTACAGTAAAAACACAGAACATTTGAAAAAAACTTCAAAAATGTAAAAAAAAAAAAAAGAAGAAGCAACAAACGCTGGAAAAGCGACAAAAGCATCGGAAAAAGCGTGAAAGAGGTCGAAAAAGTGACAAAAACATTGAAAAAATGAGCCGAAAATGTCGATATTTATGGGAATGCATGTCATATTTTAATGAGCCACAGTTCGAGTGTGTGTGAGTTGATGTCTGAGTGCTTGTGGTGTTCAGCCGACCAAATATGTCGGCGAGGAACCCAGGGAGCGTCAGTGGAACTCAACGAGTGGTGATTCAACAGTCGTCAAAGGAAAACGCATCCAGTCGCCTTCAATTTCTGAGTATATGGGGTTGGCGGTATGGGGCACATGGCCAAAGTGTGGGTAATTTAGATGGGCATTGAACTAGGCAACGGAACAAGGGAGGGAAGGAGAAAACGACTGACCATACAGGTAGAAAGTAATGCATCGAGTTTTAACAGACTTATTAACAAATGTAACCTTTAAATTCCCCTTAAATATCACTCAGATCTATTTTCCCAAATTCGATGACAATGCTGTTTGTTTATTATGTATCTGCTTGTAAAGACATGTGATTTGAGGAGGAAGGAAGGAAAGAACCCAAACATTTTTTAAACATTTTATGGGTTTGAACAATGCTTGGCATTGCACCTATGAGGTCTCTTTCATTTCTTATTTGGTGTGTTTGTTGTGTTTCCTGCAACATGTTATGTCATATGGTGTCCCTGTTTGTTCTCAGGAAGATCTTTGTCACACACACACACACACACACACACACACACACACACACACACAGAAACGCAAACACACACACACACACACACACACACACACACACACACGTGCGCGCGATAAAAACAATTCGACACACAAAAAGTAATCCACTGTTTAGCTATTGTAATTAGAAAACACTTGACATCGTTGAATCATTCCATAAAAAGATCATTGATTATTGATTTTAAGTCCACTGCTTCTTTTTTTTTTTTTAAAAACATACAGTACCAAAAACAAAATAAGAAAGAATAAAAATCAATTTACAGAGTGGTTTGTCAAAGCTCGGGATTGATTGAAAAGCTACTAGGAGGACGTCATTTACACATTCACATGATCAAAGTCGTCAACATCATCAGCCGGAGGGTGTTAGGGTCAATTCTTACATGAGCAGAGTACATGACAACAACACAGGCAACATACAGCAGGTTGTCAACTTGCGTTTCACTATCACAGAAACAATAAAGACAAGAGGAGGAGTTTTTTTGTGGGCAACGGACGGCAGGAGGAGAGCCAGGGCATCATTCCTTTTATCATCGCACAGTGAATGCAAAAAGAAAGGAAAAAAATATACATATATATATATATTAAGTGCTGAAATATTATAAATAAATTACTTGCATAAATAAGGTCAATGGTAAAAAATAATCACAAGAGTTGTTAGGCAAGGCTGCTTTGGCACATTTGTGTACTTACAGTACTGTGATGATTAGGTCCAAATAACAGAGCTGATTTGTTCTACTGCATGTCATGCCAATTGTGCGTTGCCCTTGGCAGCTCCAACTTACAAGCTGCTTCCAATAATATCCCTTTCAAAGGCATGGTCACAACCAGCATTTCAAATGGCAACATTTTAGCATTTGTTACTGACGGAAAAAAGTCTCCTTTAGGCTTTCAACAAATTCGCGCTTGGTCGGGACTCTTGGCGTCACTTTTTCCACGCTCTGGGTCAGGCCCGATTTGACATCATTTTAAAAAATAGTACTTTTTTACTGACATGCAGGATACAAGATTGGGAAAGTTAGGTTTAGTAAAAGAGCGTGTGTGGGGTTACAAAAGGTACATTTCAGTGACACAGGACACAAACCCCGGTCTTTCTGGTAAAAGTCCTGTGTTGATTAGTCTATATCCACGACCTTCCACTTCCAGGATTGCCCCTGTTGCCGCAGGAAATTCAGCCGTATGTCCTTTTTTTCAGCCGGATGTCCGTTACATCCGTTACATGTCCGCTTTCTTTGTATTGGCATTCTCCGGTCGATTTCTGAGGACTATGGTTAACTGCTCCTCAGATCTCTGCAGGGTAAATCCAGACAGCTAGCTAGACTATCTGTCCAATCTGAGTTTTCTGTTGGACGACTAAAACTACTTTTTAACGTACACGTTCCACCAAAACAAGTTCCTTCCCTTCACCGGGGCTTTGTGCGCCGCCCATGACGATTGTGATTGGCTTAACTATACGTTTATTTGACGTTTTGTATTGGCCTGGCGTTGAACTTCGGGGTCCCCGGTTTATGTGAAATGACATCACATAGTACGCGAGGGTCAAACAAACAAACAAACCTGAACTAAGGATGTCTTGTATGAATAGTCTTTAGATTCACAAAGTAGTGTTAATATATGATAAGAAATAGTTAGATAGATAGATAAATGTCTGAAATGAAATATCTGAAATGAATATCTTTTTTTGAGTAGGAGTTTTGTCAAACATCGTTTGGACACGCCGGTGCGTCTTTCATTCTCAGAGGATTAAATTGGTCATGGCACAGATTCACTTGCCAAAATTGAACTTGGCGCGAAAAATGTGTCCCGATTTACTTCACCCGCAATGAACTGATAGCACTGATTTCTTAGAAAATAAATAATTTTAGTTTGTTTGCCATTTGAAATGCTGGTGTGATC
This sequence comes from Sander lucioperca, assembly GCF_008315115.2. Lineage (NCBI taxonomy): Eukaryota > Metazoa > Chordata > Actinopteri > Perciformes > Percidae > Sander > Sander lucioperca. The sequence continues at coordinate 16,757,015 of NC_050184.1, forward strand.
AGGCTTTTATCGTGTCAACACATACTTTCCAAGCTTCTCAGTGCTTTTGTTTGTTTGTTTTAAAGTGCAGCTATGCGATTTCTATGGAAGAGAAGCATCAAAACTCTTTCTACTAAACTCTGGCAACACAGAAATCAAACTCATGTATATATAACTCATGTATATATATATATATATATATAGATATATTTCATGTAGATTTCCAACACATTGCGGTTTTCTTCTCTGTATTTCCACGTTTAAATGTAAGCCAATTACTGGTCATAAATCTCTGGTACATGTGTCCAAGTGGCAATCAAAAATACACATGTACTTTTCTAATTGAAAATATATTTGTGCTGCTGTACTGTGACCAATAGTCTATATTCACATTGTATTAATATAAGTGCCTGTAAGATACTCTTGGCTTAAAATATATGACATACTGTATGATATGAAATGTTTTGGCTTCATTATTACTGGCCTGTATACCATGGCTTTTTACTCTTGGTGGAAAATAAAGCAGTGTAACTACCTTCCAGTAATGGGCGAAAGAACAGGACAAGAGGATGGATATAAATACCTTTTTTGTCCACATCATAAATGCTTCATACACATTGGCATATACCATGTCTTTCGAAGGAAAATTACATAAAATACGAAACAGAAACGTCATCAGACTTACATTCTGAAAAAGTCATTTGAACTGATTCAACATAGTAATGGGATATCTGTAGAAATGCTTGTGAAAAACTTGTGTGGCACCGCCCTATCAATCATACACTCAGATGCGCACACGTGTAGTCACAGCAGGATTTTCTTCCAATGGAGCAGCATGTAAGAAGTCGTCGTGTACTATAGAAAGTGTGTGCGTGTGTGTGTGTGTGTGTGTGTGTGTGTGTGTGTGTGTGTATGTGTGAGATGTGCATGAAGGCATCCTGGGGTTGTTTGATTTTGTGTCTAAATTACAGTAATTCTGTCCATTTGTTTGATTGCATGTGTTTGCTTGCACGTATGTTTATGTCGGGGGTGGTGCTATTATGGCTGAGAGAAGGCTGTTGGTGTAAAGGAAGCCCCCTCCCTTTTCACCACCCGAAAACACATTCACACTAAGCAGAACCTACACACACACACACACACACACACACACACACACACACACACAGACAGTCAGACAGAGGCGGTCAGCGGTCAGGGGGTCTCTGACGTCATAACCTGGCGTGCAGGTTGACGATGACGCCGTCTTCAGGCAGGTCTTTGACAGGCAGGTCGCCCATGTCTCCTAGTCCGTGGTCGGTGCTCTCACAGCTGCTCTGAGGCGACTCGGGAGGAGGCTGGTACAGGATGCTGGCTAACAGGAAAAAGATTGTCCCTAAAGCCTAAAAAAAAAAAGAGGAGGACGGATGATAGTAGTGAGGAGAGAAAGTCAAACACCCAGATAAAGAGTACACAGAAAATAATTGTCACGAATCCCCGGCTGTGACACTTGTATGTGAGTGATTGTGTTTGTTTTGTTTGTCTTCATCCATAGTATGCCTGTTGTGGTCCGTCTATTCTGTGTGTGTGCGTCTCCCTCGATCTCTCCCCTGGCAGTCCTGGGTCTTCCACACACCTGCCGCCAGTGTTGGGAGTAACACGTTACAAAAGTAACGCAATTACAATAATGTATTCCTTTTTGCTGTAACGCAGTAATATAACGCATTACTAATAAAATGTCGGTAATATACCCGTTACAATCTCAGTAACGCGAGTTACAACGCATTTTAACTTGACATTTAGTGGTGTTTGTTTTTTTTTAAGAATTCACCAACACCGCGACTCATTTCGGCACAGAGAAAAAAGTCTGCGAGTGTTATTTCCTGTTGCTGGATTCGATGATTGAGATGACTGCAGAGACGGATACATTTGCGACATGGACATTATTTTCAGGAGTTATTACGCTGCGTTGAAGCGAGCTGTCCCGTCTCTGTTCCTGTGGTCAGAGCCAGAACCAGAGACGGTAGACTAGGGACATCTGTGTCCTGTCAGTGCCGACAGCAATGCGCCTGAGCAACTGACGGATAACAACATGTCGGGAATTAATGTCTTAATTAATGAATTAATGAACTAAAGTCTTGCTACACGTAATACATTTTATCAGAGGTGGAAAGTAACTATATCGTAGGCTACTTCGATTCAATTGTAAGGTGCTTTTAATTGAGTATTTTCATTTTCTCCTACTTATTAGGCTACTTCTAGTCCAACACAATTCAGAGTCAAAGGCTATTGTACATTTTATTTTATAGCTTTAGCTACTTTGCAGATTCAGATTAATAATACAAAATAATATGAATAAATTATGATGTATATAGTGGATAAAGATGAGACTTTGTTGATCCTGTGGTGAAATTCACAAGCTACCTGCCAAGTCATACTTCCGCTTTTATTTTGGTGAAAGTAACTCAAAAGTAACGCAAAAGTAGTGTAAAGCATTACAATTCAGAGACAGTAATATTGTAATATAACTAATCAACTAATAATATCTCTCAAATGACAGTAACTAGTAATCAATAATGTATTACATTTTGGAAGTAACTTGCCCAACACTGCCTGCCGCTAATCCGATCACCACACCTGAACCTCTTCGCTTGTCGAAAACAAATCTTAAGGAACAGCCAGACATCCATTCCCCGCCGGATCGGTATGAAGTACTGCGTACTTTTAAACAGCTACCAGTATAGCGTTAGATACCAGCCTGTTTCTGCCAGCTTAGTTCTCAATTTCTTGCCAGTGTTTTTTGCCTGCAACTGACTATTGATTTCTTTGTCATAGTTAACCCTCGTGTTGTCTTCCCGTCGACCGTTCAACTTTTTGTTTTTCTGTTTCAAAATGTAAAATTGAAACGTTTTTCAACGTTTTGTTCATTTTTTTTAATGACACTTTTGTTGCTTGTCTCAACGTGTTTGTCACTTTTTTCAATGTTTTTTGTCACTTTTTTCTCCATGTTATATATGTCACTTTCTGCATTTTTTTGTTTTACTTGTGCAGAGCGTTGCAGGGAACCTCCAGGTTATTTCTTTTGACAATTTGGTTGAAAGAAACCCAAATTTATGAAACTTTTTAGAAACTTTTTGAAAACTTTGATCCGAGGACAACAACAGGAGAGTTAAGATTTCTCTGATCTCGGTCCTGGGGACCCCGTCGCCTACCCAAACCCTCTGCATCACTATTGTTTGGATCAAGACCCACACTCAAGTCTGCTAGCCAGCTGCTCTCTGTGCCGGAACCCACCTGGACTCTTCCCCACTCCCTCACCTGCCAACTCAGTCTGTTGCACGTTTCTGGTCTGCAAATAATCTGCTTGACTCACTCTCCTAATTCACAAACAGGCCTACATCAGCTGTGTCTGCTTGCATATATAAGTTTAGTTAGTTTAACTAGTTTAAAAATTTAGGAAATACACTTTGTTTTCTTGCCGAGAGTTCAAGAAGAAGATCAATATCACTCTCATGTCTGTTAAAGCTAAAGGGATACTTTTCAACTGGCTTTGTGTCATTGCAGTGTGTGGGCAGTTTATGCATGGGAGTATGACTTCCCTCCAAGTTGCCAGTGCCTGGAGCTCCCTGCTCCTTCCCCTGCCAAAATCTAAACTTTAGCTTGTGGAGGGGCAGGGAGCTGCAGGCGCTGCCGGCAAGGGGGCTCCAGGCGCCGTTCGTCTGCACACACTGCCCACACTGCCCACACTGTGCTGACACTGATATTTGAAAATAGGCAAAAGTTTCACTTAGGTATGAAGCTAGAGCCCAAAGGCGATTAGCTTAGCATAGCATAACGTCTGAAGTAGAAAAAGCAAGCCTGTCTCTCTCTAAGTTATAAAATACCAGCACCTCCAGGTACATTTTAAATGGAAAGTAGGGCTGCATGACATGAGAAAAATATCTAATTGCGATATTTTTGACTAATATTGGGATATGATTGACGATATTGTAGGGAATGATCTTTTTTGTATCATTATTCTCATTTACATTGATAAATATGAAAAAAATTTCAATGATTATAGTGTCATTTTTGCGAGGATCTGTACCAAACAAAGATTTTTTTCTTTAGTCCATTTGCATTACCATTTGTAGACTGGGACGTCTCTGCAGCTCCACAATACTTAATTCATAATGGTTTGACACATATTTTGCCTTCAACAAATAGTGCGCACCAACCCCAAATAATATAAAAGGATCCAAGTGAGATACTAGCCCAGTATCTCCAAATCTGCAGAGAGGGTAAATCAAGGAGCCCTGTTTCAAGGAAAAAGAGGACATTGCGTCCTGTTCTTTCCTGCAAAGTCGACTGGACCTGTTTTTCGCTCCACTGCCCTGGACGGGCCGGGCCGTTAATCTCTGACGAGAGGTTAACTGAGTTCTGTTCACCGGGGGAAAATCCGCCGGACAAACTAACAGACTGCACACCAGAAAAGTAAGAGGCTTTATGTAGTTCTGGGCAGACTTTAGAACTAGTGTGTTTTATTAATGAGTAAAGGTTATTGCTACTATTGTTTGCCATTAATGTGTGATCGGACCGCAGGGTCCCAAGTATTGCTGTGAAGAATATCCCTGCTCAAGATAGTTTTGAAAGTTGTGTTGAGTTGTAACTACTACCTCCCACCAAAGAGGGATAATTACTGTACAAGTGGAGTCATAATCCTGCTCCTGGTCACTCAACTACGGCGCTATGATATAAAGACGTTATATCATAGACCTGTAGGAAGACGGAGCGTGGGATTATCGTACCGCGGAGTCAGCTTCGGGCGCGCAGAAACCCTATACACACTCACGCACACACATTTTACACACGCGGCCATTGTTTTGCGCGAGACGTAACGGAGTTTCAACTGCCATTTCGGCCCCAAAATAGCACTCCGCTATTTCAACATTAGGAGTAGCCATTTTGGGCCTTTGTAACAAACTACAAGGAGCCTCCAAGTAGGCGGTCCCTCCGACCGCCATTTTGAACCTCACATGGTCAGCCGACCGTGTGGCTCCACTGCTCCTACAGCCCCCCCCCCCCCCTTCCTCCTCATATCCTGCATACACACACACACAAGCTGCTTTGCTGTTTGCTGTTTGCTAAGAACTGTAACAAGTCGATAGAATGTGGATGATTGAAGAATTATTGACTGACCATCAGTATTTTTGAAGTTAAATAAACCCTATTAGACTTTAACAAGAAGTTGCTGTGTGGTTATTTGTGTATTGTATTGCAATAACAGCTGGATTATACAAGTCAGTGCTTGATCTTTCGCCCTTCTTGTGTCCCTTTTAAAGCTACAAAGATAAATTAATGACATTAATTAAGATCTGTATTTAAAATTGACCACCTTTGGGACTGTTTCCACAGTTCAGCTATTGGCCCCTGAGGTGCCCCGTTTTGATAGTTTGTCAATTTGGTAAAGTTATTAATATCCATAATCATAACTTTATTAATATTGATAAAACATCTTTGAGAATTTGCTAATAACTCAATCTGTACCCATACCAATTCCCAACAGCAGTATGACAAAACAATGTTATCAGTGTGTTAGTGTTACCTTATAGATGATGCCAGCTACTAGTGTGTACTGGCTCATGGCTGAGTTCTGATAGAGATAGCAGGAGCCCTGCTCACCGCACTTATCCTGCCACAGTAAGCAGGAGATGTCAATCACAGAGCCAAATGCTATGGGTCCTGGAATCCCACCTGTGGGAAAACAGCGACACAGATTGGACAAGATCATTGCATCTGTGTGGGGCGAATTAAGCAAAAATGGTTGTGATTCAGAGGTTAAAAGTAAACTTAGTGAAAGAATACAGTGGACTTACCAAGTGTGCGCACCACAATCCACTGGATGCCCAGTCCAAAGGATCTCTGGCTGTCTGGCACACACCTACACAACACACGGTTGGTCAGACATGCAGGCATTGTGGATCTCACACTTCATTACGATATAGGTTGATACTTTTTTTCAGCTTCTTTTGCTGCCTTCTGTTTTGTCTGCAGTTTGGACCGATGATTAGGCCTCCATACAATTTCTACCGTCGGACACCACACACACAGTTAAGACTTTATTTCCAATGTTGAGTGTGCAGCCTTGGAAATATATATGTATTGCAAATGTTGTAACAAGCATAGGGCGCGGTGCAAACCGTCACCAATGAACAAGGAACTCTCTGCTGAGTTCAATGATACCTTACACAAGACTCTACATCAAACTGTTCATTAGTTATGAAAGGGTGTGTGGCTAAAGCATAGGGGGCGGAGCAAACCATCACCACTGAAAAAGGTACTCAGTCCTGAGAACTGCAGGGGCTCAATTTTTAAAGTTTCATAAGGGGGAGCTAGTGAGCCATTTTTGCCCACCTAATTACGAAACCCTTACAATTTGCACCAGACCTAATGCGTGTGCAAATTTTGGTGAGTTTTTCCTAAGGCCCTCAAAAACGCGATTCCTTGTACGTAATGATAATTCTTTCAGTTTAAAGAGGGCCTGCGCCAGCCGACATTTGATGGCGTTTGGGCCCTGATAAAATCAAATCATAGATGTCACAAAATGGTGGTTGTTAATGCATGTGTCCACCCACCTGAGCGTGGCGGTGAGTGCGGGGATGCTACAGAGGAAGGTGAAGGAGATGATGATGAAGAGGAAGGAGAGGAAGGCTGGCATGTGGTGGCAGGAGCTGCCACACTTCCCTGTCAGAGCGAAGCCCTCCTCGCCCCAGGACACATTACCCACCACACAGCTACATCCAGAGTACACCTGGAAACACATATTGTCACCTATAAACATACTGAACGGTAATGAGGTCACTAGTTTATAAAATGACAACATTAACTCAACATACAATACATGTAATGTTCCCATCAATCCAAAGGTCAATGTTAATATCAGTTCTCTACATATATTTAAGAATAAGACAGGGCTGTAGTCAAGTCCACCTTTGTCGAGTCCAAGACAAGTCCAAGACCAGGAATAGTCCAGACCGAGTCAAGACGGAGTCCAAAAAGGTTTGAGTCCAAGTCACGACCGAGTCTAAAGAGGTTTGAGTCCTAATCAAGACTGAGTCCAAATGAGAGACAGTCAAGACCAAGGAAAGAAAGGGTCAAATTAGGCCATATTAATTACTTTAAGTATAACAATTTCACTTAAGTCACATACAAGCTGAAGTGCAACTTCCCATTTTTGATGTTGAGTCTTTTTATTCCGATAGATGGATTATGAATTAAACCAATACCTGTTATCTGAACAAGCGCACTTCATCGGTGGTTTTGTTTTGGAAGGAGAGAGCTACTTAAGAAAAAAAGCATATAGTGCTGGACTCGGTCGAGACCAACGAGAATATTTGGCGAGTCCAATGGCCGCGTCCGAGACAAGTCCGAGTCCAAATACCAACGAGTCCAGGACAAGTCCGAGACGAGATAGAAAAACACCAGAGTCCGGACTCGACTCAAGTACTACATGTATGTCATCTGACAAAATGATTTTTGGGAGAGCTTCCATTGTGCCAGTGTGAACAGGGACATAAATAATCAGGTGGTTACTTATGTTTCATGCAAACATCATATTTTGAATATAATCAAAACTGAAAAAAAGACTCATAACTGGCATACTGCCATGGGCAGGTGTGTCCTCTACTCAATCACATGTTGATTTAAAGTGCTCATATTATGCTTTTTAGCTTTTCCCCTTTCCTTTATTGTGTTATATATCTTTTTGTGCACGTTATAGGTTTACAGAGTGAAAAAGCCCACCTCAAATGGACTTACCATCTTCCAGAGAAAACACTGTTCACAAACTCCTCCAAACAGCTCTATTGTACTTTTACTTTAGTTGCTAGCATGGCACGCCCTCATGCTCTGCAACTGACTGGCTAGCAGTACTTACTGCGCATGTGCGACTCCCAACAAAGATGGAACAGAAGTGAGATGTCTCACTCTGTAGCTAAAACAGAGAGCTCAACACACAGGGTGAATAGAGGAGCTGCAGCAATGTGCAGTACAACAAATATATGGTGTTTTCTGAAAATGAAACCACATAAACCTATTCTGGTACAACCTCTGAATACAATTATGAACCTGAAAATGAGCATAATATGAGCACTTTAAGTTCATAGTTCATTCAGTAAAAAACAAACAAAAAAAAGATAAAAGTTGTAATTTCACAATCTGAAATGAAATGAAATGTAAGGATGTCCGAAGCCGATCTACAGGCTCGAGATCAAAACCAATCTAGGCATTTTTGATGAATTAAAATAATTGAATCATTAAATCACAACATTTTTGTTTAAATGGAATGACAACAGCAATGTTACACAAATTACTATAGGACATTATGAAAAATATATCATATCATATTTAGTTACACCTTTGTGTAGGGATGTAACGATATGCTCAAAGCACGATTCGATAGGAATCACTATTTTAAGTTCACGAATACGTTTTTAACAGAATGCGCTGCAGACAATTGACTGAAAAATATTCCTTTATCTATATAAACTGTGCAAAACAACAGATGTGTCCTTATCACAAGTGCAACTGAAATGGTATTTTATCTTAAATAACAAAAATGAAATAAAAATTAACTATTACATTTAAAAAAACTAACTTAATAGAAAAAAAAAATCTCCTGATAGACTAAGAAGACGTAGTGACATCTGAAGTCAAACAATTGAAATCTAAAGTAGATCACGCCCTAGGCCGTTTAAAAATGGCATTGCGATTCATTTTTTTTATCACTGGTTGTAATCTTTACACATTTACATCGATTTCTAACCAATTCACGATGCAACATTACATTCCTATCTTTGTGCTTTCTTCCGTCAGTGCTCTTTATTGCCCAAACTAGCTCAGACCCAAGTAAGCCAAGTCTGTTTTCCCTCTAGTCAGAGTCAGATGACCCGGGACGGTGTGTGTGCGGTACCTGTTTGCCTGTGGAGCGTTCGGTGTGGTTGATGGAGCTGCAGCCGGCGTGGCAGGGGGAGTAATACATCACACCGTCCGCCCCACACACCGGGTTGTACAGCTCTCTGACACAACTGCAGCCTGCGTTACAGCCCACGGTCAGGCTCTCCTCTAAAGAAGAGCTGCAGACACGAGGAAAAGGAGAGGCAGACATGAGATGGACAGAGGGAGGAAAAAAGAAGAAGAGAGACGGACACAAACAGAGAGAGGAAGTCAGTCGGCATGAATTTGCTCGCTCATGATTTCTCATACTCATACTATAATTCCTAAGCCCCTACTGTACTAGTCTATATTGGCGACGATTCAATTAGGGGATTGCTCCTGTGCCGCCGGAGGTTCAGCAGGATGTCCCTCATTTTCGGCCGGATGTCCGTCACCTTCCGCTTTCTTTGTGTTGGCGTTCTAAACTCCGCTGGATTTATGAATACTATGGTTAACTGCTCCTCAGATCTCTGCAGGGTAAATCCAGACAGCTAGCTAGACTATCTGTCTAATCTGAGTTTTCTGTTGCACAACTAAAACAACTTTTGAACATATACATGTTCCACCAAAACAAGTTCCTTCCCGACGTTATTTTGGAGAGGCACCGTGGCTCTGTCCGGCGCTTAGGGCCGCCCATGACGATTGTGATTGGTTTAAAGAAATGCCAATAAACCAGAGCACGTTTTTAGCCCATCCCGGAAAACTGTGTGGACTCGCCAGACCGTCCATCACTGGTAACTCCGTGGTCCAACCAGCCGCCGCTAAAGTTGGAGACAGACGCCGGCAAAGCAGAGTGAAGTCTTGGTAACCAGAGCAGAGGAAGCAACGCAGCTCGCGAAACAATGTCTGATTATTTAAATGAAATGAGCTGCTTTGACCATGGAGATGTAAGAAATATTCACTAGTCCAGAAAACAGGACCTTCTTCCATGTATTTACTTTCTTGCTCCCGCCCCAGACACATCTGACCAATAAGAGGAGTGAACATTGCATGATTTGTAATGCCGCATTTTGGTACGCTTGGACTTTTCCTGGTGTGAAACGAAACCGAACCAAGTGGAAATTGCTCCAAGTTTACAAACTCATCAACTGATTAGGACCAAAGCAAACAAACTATAGGTGTGTAAACGCCCTAATACACATTTGAGACAAAGACAAAACTGAATTAGGCGCTAACAAAAACACCGCCCACCTGTTTCTAAGGCGCAGCTTGCTGGGCTTGTCATACAGGTCTTTGTACTGGTCCAGTTGGTGCCTCACCATCACATCGTACTGGTATGATGCCGTGACACCTGCCATGGGCACGTTGGGGCAGTGGATGAGAAAGATGAAGATGGCGAGCAGACTGACCATCGCACACATCATGCAGAAACGGATGATGCCGCGACAGCGCAGGTTCAATCTCTTCACAATGTAGCCGCCCAGGAAGGTGCCGCCACCACCCGCTGGTACCACCATGTATCCTGGGAGGGGGAGAAGAATCACATGAATACACATGCAGTCAGGCTGCCGTTCGACTCTAAGGCCCTTAAAGCAAAATGCATCTAACAAAAAAAACAATAGTAGGAAGTCTTGATGAAGTGACCAGATTTCTATAAAATGTGCTCATCAGAATTCATGGCCTCCAGAGGATAAATCCAAATGTTTTGATGACCTTTCTTTAACCACTACCATCAAGTTAAAATCTCTACTTGTAGACATGAAAAATCACAGCTAATACGAAATTTACTGAGTAGACTTATCTATATATATATGAGTCTCCTGTCGTTGTGGACACCACATTGGCTTAATTTCCTGCAGCTTGCACTGAAGATACTGTATCTCATGAAAGATGGCTATAGTTTGGCCAGTTAGAGACAAATCTGAACATATTTAATGACAGTGAAACACTGAAGTGTATTTTAATGTCAGTCTCTCAGAATCAATGAAGAAGGTACATTATATACTGTATATCGCTAGACACTGCCCTTTAGAATGACAGTAAATTCTGTGGAATGTAACATAAGGCATTGCCTCAGAGACTAGTGATTAGTGATTAGTTTGCTCTTGCTATCGATAGTGTTTACTTGACCAAAAACCCCACAGCTGAATGCAACAACTGTTAACAGGTAGACAAATGGCCATTGATTTGAATTGCAGTGATGTGTGAAACCGGTAAACTTGTTTATTTCTGTTGTCATTTTCAACCGTAAATGTAACATTTAAGATACAGTATATTTAGTTAAACACGGAGGTCTGACCTATCTGACGTTTCTGCTGTTTTTTTTTCTGTACTATGTTTCTTTGCTAGCGTGTAATATAAACCAAATCTAGCGTTACGAACAGCAACATCTAACCGCCGGTCGGACTGACTGCTAGTATGGGTGGTGTTTTCTTTAGTCTGTGGCCCAACAGGTAAAGTAGGTCTCCAACATAATGATAGTGAAAGTCTTAAGATATGAAAGCATCAAACATGCATTTTAGATGAATGAGATGAGAGTACATTCAGCTGTCCATCATCCCCATTTGCTCAACGCCATTAAATTGTATGTACAAGGAGTTTTCTACTCAGAAGCTACTGTGAACATTGTGATTGAGTCTATATTTAATGTTTCCAACATCTTCAAATAAACACTTCAGACTCGAAATAACAAAAGTCTGTCTTGGCGTTTTCTTTTATCATTTCTCACTATAGATGAGCCATAAAAAATATATATATACTGAGCTGAGATGGCTTTGAAATACATTTGATCAACCATTTGGTGTCTGCTCTGGACTTTGTGTCATGTGTTGTATGATTAGTCCCTCACCGAACCATGTCGCGGCCTCTGATGCACTGAGACTGAACTGTGACTCCAAGAACTTTGGCCCAAAGGTGGACACGCCAGCAATGAGGGTGGCCTCCGTAGCCCCGGCCAAGCAGAGGAACAGGAAGGGGGGATTCTTCAAGAGGAGCAGCACAGACCTGGAGATAGACAGAGAAGAGTGAGTACGGGGCAACAGTGTGTGCAACCAACTGAATCAAATCTAGCTTCCTTTTTAATTAAACCAGTCTGTTCCAATCTCAACAGCCTGGAGACGTCTCTAATACAGATTAACACCAAGATATCTCGTCATGTTACATAACATGCAGTGTAACGCATTACTCTGTCTTTGTAATCCATGTGCTGCAATCAACTACTCCTCTACCGTCCTCTTCTTATGGAAGAAAGCGCACTACCTTGGCATGTCTTTGACCGATTTGCCAAACTGAGGGTCTGAGGCTGTGGCTTGGCTTCCGTCCTTAAGCTGGTGGGCCTCAGACACCCGCATGGCCACGTACTCCTGAGAGCCTGCAGGAAGAGGCAGAGGGAGAGGAAGAGAAAGTGAGTGACATGTGGAATTCCCATACCAATTCCTACCTCTAATTAAAATAAAAGTCTTATGTGAGCTTCTTTACTGCCTCCCTGTTGCGAGACAGTGTGTGTGTGTGTGTGTGTGTGTGTGTGTGTGTGTGTGTGTGTGTGTGCGTGTAATATAGGTGCCGACTATTTGTTTTCATATTTGACAGTTTAGGACACACACACACAGGCTGGTCATAAGAGGGCTTCATCAGTTTGGGGTGCCCAAAAAGAGGGCTAAACGGCTAGCGAAGTATTGTGCTCGGTCTGCTATCATAGGCAGATGCTGTTACTTACACCCATGAGAACGAAGGGATATATATATATATATATGATTTTGTATATGTATTTAACTGCATCTACTGTATAATATTCATGTCCCTGTAAATGATTCCCTTCAAGTGGACTTAAATACATGTGTGTGTGTGTGTGTGTGTGTGTGTGTGTGTGTGTGTCTGTGTGCGCGCGTGCGCGCCGTGGACAGGAGTGGTACCCGGTAGCTGTCGTGGATAGCCCAGGATGGGGAATGCTATCAGCAGAGCTGCTGCTCCTCCTGCTAGGAAGCCGATCCACCAAGCCCCAACCCACAGAGGGTTCTCTGGCGTCATCTCTGTCCTGTGACCACACACACACACACACACACACACACACACACACACACACACACACACACACAGACACACACACACGGTAATAATCACTTGACATTTACTAAACTCTAGTCCACTACATATGGTATGAAATTGAAATTGTATTCTACACTTTTCTATTCTACATACTTAATAGTCTGTAAATCTGGTCTGTTCTATGTTATTATGCTCTAGTTTGTTCAGTTCTATTTCAGTATACTCTACTCTGTTCTATTCTATTTAGGGTTGCACGATATTGACAAAATGTGATATTGCGATATCAATTATGAATATTGCAATATATATATATTAATTTTTATATTTTTAATTAATTTGTAATATTACATAAATTATGGGAAAACGCATCAAAATAGATTCATAACAAATAAAACAAGTTTTCTTACAACACAAGGTTTATTTCAACTGACTGTCATATTGGACTGGTCCAACATGAATAAATAAATAAGGACCATGTCTACAGAACAGGACGTTTTACAGTATAAAATATATAAATAAAGAGAACAGGACACAACTTTTCTTTCGCTTTTCTGATTCATTCCGTTTAATTGTCTCTATCAATTTCTTCACTTACACTGTCACTCTGTTGAAATATGCACACACATGGTACGCTCCATAGGGTTTGTCACATGTTCAAGTGGCACGGTAACTGGTCAATGAAACATGATCATTATAGCGTTTCAAGCGGGCTTTAAATCGAACACCACTAAGCCACACAGCCAACGGACGGGACGCAGCGCTCCACAATATAAACAAAATATTGCAAATACTGCAACCCCTTTTGATATAATATTGCGCAATGTGATATTGCGATAACGATATTGAGTTGATATATCATGCACCCCTAATGCTAATATACTCTAGCCTAGTCTGTTCTATTCTAATATGCTCTAGTTAGTTTATCCTTGGGTGTTGTCTATTCAAATCCATTCTGCCATCAAAAGCAGACTCACTTCAGGTGGATCTCAGTGTAAATGTTGAGGAAGTATCCTCCCAGCAGGTAGCCTGCGGCCGGACCAACAATGGCCGCTGTGTAGAAGATTCCTGGGGAGAGAGAGAGAGAGCGTACAGACACAATACCAGTCCATGGGTGTGTCAGTACAGTGTCTACTTCCTGTTTCCTACAGGTTAAAAGAGCCCCATTGTTCTTCACTGGGTTCTGTGTCCACAAAGTGAATGTTTTATGGGAAAATAGGTTGATGTGAGAGAGTGTGCATGTGTGTTTGTATGTTTTTTGTTCTGATGCTGCTATTTGAAATTGGCGTTTTGTACTATTGATGTCCAGATTGGATGCTGAATGGTTAAAAAAAAATGGGTATATTTGTTGATTGCAACACAATAATGAATATCATAGATGATAAGTTGAATAAACAGAGAGATTTAGCAGCCTTACTGACTTTTTGCCTCTGTGTGTATGAGTGCACAGTGGGCACATTTAGTTATTTCTACTTCTCTTTCATCAGTATCTAATTCTTAGTAATGACTGTACTGTGATTGTCTTCTGGATGGCTACCGCTAAATGGAGTCATTACAGTGTCATTATAGAGACACATAAGTACTTTATTTGATTCTAGAGGGGAAGATCACAGCAGCATTCAACTAATTCAGAATGTAAAACACTTTGATTTAACTTATATAATTGAGGTTTTATGAGTTAGATTACAGGTCAGCCTCTCATCAACTCACACTTTGCGACGTATGTGTTGGCATTTGTATGCTCATGCTCAAACAAACATCTACATTCACATTCATGCAAACAACAGACAGAGTATTTGAGCCTGTGTCTGCAGCAGACAATTAGTGTAAAGCCGTGCAATTATTACAAAAAGATGCAGGTGGGAATTTTTCCAAGCCCTGCTACTTGCATTTGCATGTATTCTAATTGTTCTATCCGATCAAAGAGCACTGAAAACAATTAGCATTCACAAACAGAACAATCAGTGTACATCACAGCCCAGCTGCCAATATGAGCTGAGGCTGAAGAGACACTTGCTGAGCACACAGCTCTCCTCTGAAGGTCTACACAAATTCCTACTGTATGACCAAAACCAATTGTTAGTGCCTCATCAGTGTGCTGAGAATGGTAATATTGATATATATCAAACTGTGCATTATAGGATGATTGGGGTGAAGGTGTCTGTTTGTATGTAAGTATATTTGTGAGGCCCTGTACAGACTCTGAAAACAAATTTCCCCAGTAAACAATAAAGACTATCTATCTATCTATCTATCTATCTATCTATCTATCTATCTATCTATCTATCTATCTATCTATCTATCTATCTATCTACAAACCCTATGGCCACAGGTCAATGAGAAAAGCTAATGTGAGTGTCAGTGTAGGATAAACATATCTAATTGTGATTTTTCCAAATCGATCTTGCAACTGTGATTTAAATTTTGGATTATTGTTTACAACATGAACTCCAGGCCTATAGTTCTGGTCTGCATAGTTTTAAATAAGGTTATTACCAAGTACAGTCACACACACTTATCTTTTCTACTTTATTTCATATATATATATATATATATATATATATATATATAAAAATCATTTAAGTATATTAAATATATTATATATAATCTATAGTACAAATATTTTGGCTTTTGCTATTTGCAAATCACATTCTTTTAAATCATAAGTTTTGATATAAACAAATGAATTGGTCAGGGCTATGGTCAATGTGTCACATTTGCATCACATTTTGAGACAGAAAGAAAGAAATACAAATTAATGAACACACACGCACACACAACATGCAATGAAAAGAATTGGCCAATTAGGAAGAAATTATAACTATTTTAGTAACATAATCTAAATCCTTACTGTTGTTACTGAGCCAGCAACATGCTGAACTAAATAAATCACTCACCAATATAAACAGGTGCATAGTTGGACTTGACGTTCTCATCCAGGTATGTGACTCCTAACGTGTAGAGAGGTGTAGCGCCCACACCGTGGAGGAACTGGCCCAGCATGAACACAAAACGATAGCTGGACAGTCCTCCGCCCTCCTTGTCCTGGCACGGGCTGGTACGGTTGTTGGAGCACATCACTGTCGGCTCAGTCAGGCTGACCTGGTAAGGGGGCGTGGTGAAGTGAGGCAAGGCAAACACCAGAGAACCAATTGCCATGATCACCACCCCCCATCCCAGCCAGCGAGGCTTGTGTCCCGTCCCGCCGAAGTAGCTGACGAACGCAAGGCACACGCAGGCGGCGATGTCGTAGGAGCTGGCGATGAGGCCGGCCTGGTAGCTGCGCAGGTCGAAACGCCTCTCGATGGAGGTGACCACTGTGTTAATGAAGCCGTTGATTATCATCCCCTGGAGGAACGAGGCCACACAGAGGAAGAACAGCACCCAACGAGGGGTATTGAACACTTGGACAGCTTTGGGCGCCAGAGCCCCCCAGCCACATAGCTGATCCGAGTCGGTGGGGATCAGCTTTAACCCCATTGGGGTCTCTGCATGTGGTCTTGTTTCCACTCCGTATAGCTGCCCCGGGAGTGTGGAAGCCCCGGTAAAAATGCGGGGCTGAACAGGGCCATCTGCCCCGGGGCTGAGAGGGCTTCTGGGCCCTGAGCCTACTGGGCTGCCCGTTTGGGAGTCTGGGGGGCTGGGGGTGTCCAGGGAGTGACCCCCGCTGAGAGGGCAGTCCTGAAGGTCCAGCAGCTCCTGCTTGGAGCTGAAGGAGGCGTCGGCATTGAGCAAGATGGGCATTTCCCCTCTGAGGGGCACTATGAGGGTCCCGTGGCACAGAAGGAGGGTAGACGTGGGAGGTCTTTGAACTGGGGAGATAGAGTGATATGTTTACAACCACAATGCAGAAAAGAGGGGAAATGTGAATCAGCTGAGGCTTAAGGTGAATGCGTTGTGGTCAGGATCTCTGTCAGGCTCGTCTCTAATCTATTGTTGGCTTGTATCGCGAGTTCCATGTGTCCACAGTGCTGAATATTCATTAAGGCTCTTCAGGTGCTTTTGTTTGCCTATCTGTACAAGGTTGTACAGGTTGTAAAGACTGCTTCATACTGACGTTGAGCAATGGCATCCTATGGAGAGCAAAGAGAGACATATTTAATAAATATGAGCCGATCGGCTTTAATAAGGCACTAAAGCTTGTAATAGTTGCATTAACGGATGTTTGATGATTCAGTGACACAGCTGAGAACATACATCACCAAGTAAAAATGAAGTGTCCCGTGACCATATTTTTCCTAGAGAACAATGTGGTCCTCACATCAAAACATCAGAACAGTATACATTTTTAACTGACAATGTGATTTCTGTCATTGTGTTATTCGCTGCTGCCTAACAGGGCTGCAACTTTTATTATGCAACGATTATTTTCATTGTTGATTAATCTGTTGATTATTTTCTCGATTAATCGATTAGTTGTTTGGTCTGTCAAATGTCAGAAAATGGTGAGAAATGTTGATCGGTGATCGCCAAAGCCCAATATGACGTCCTTAAATGTCTTTGTTTTGTCTACAACTCAAAGATATTCAGTTTACTGTAATAGAGGAGTGAAGAAACTAGAAAACAGTCACATTTAAGAAGCTGGAATCAGAGAATTTTTCCTTTTTTCCTTTTTTTCCTACTGCCTAATATAGATATTTGCCACATATGGACGCACACACATGCACACGCACACACACACACACACACACACACACACACACACTGGCATGGGTATGAACCAGTCCTGGTGCCTCCTGTGCACAAGGCCATAGAAGTGAATGGACACCTACATTGTTTTGGGACTCAAGCTATTTTAATTACTGACAACATATTTCAAAGTAATTCTGATCACAAGTTACACACAAACACATGCTTTCTCACACAAAATATTAAACCTCAACAAAACACAGGTAATGAACCGTAAGATGCACCCTCTGCTCCAGCAAGCACAAGTACAGATCACAGCTTTCAAACCAACAACAAAACCAATGTGCAGATTCAGCTGTTTTATAACTAAATTTAATTTGACTAATTAGTGCGGCATAAGACATACTGTATTATCCCCATTATTACTCCAAAACACACTCATATAATAATACATTAAGACCACTTTATTAACCGACAGGGTAGCTGTTGCTCTCATGCCAGATAGAACTTGACAGCCATTTGTGAATCTTAAAACATTGATTCATTATTTTGCTGACATCTGTTTACAGGAAGTAAAAGCTGACACAAAAGATGGATAATTTACCTCCGGTAACACACCAGTCTGTGTAAATGTTTGCCTCACATAACCTGACCTTAAAGGGCAACTTCATTTTTTTACAACCTGGACCCTGTTTTCCCTTATTTTTGTGTCTAAGTAACTGATGAGAGCAACAATCTTTGCAATCGGTCCAGTATTACATAAGTGAGACTGCTGCAGCATGAATGGGCAATTGCGCACCTTCAATTTACGTCCACTAAAAGTGCTTGTTTTGACACTGACATCTTCAGCTTCATCTTTATTTCGGATCCCCATTAGCTGCTAACAATGTAGCAGCTTCTCTTCCTGGGGTCCACATTAAACAATCACAACATCTACATAAATATACCATACATACACTTTTACATACATTTAAAACAAGACATATAAAAGAATATACATAGATACATAGATATAAATAGAATGACACCACATTGTGACAATAACCGCCCATCATAGTTGGATTATCTAATTTTTTAAGTGTTCTCTAAGTAGTCTTTTAAAACTGGCCTTACTAGGTGCCTCCACTATAATAGTTGGCAAGCTATTCCACATTGTGATGGCTCTAAACAGTTTTGACACAGACATGCCCAGATTATTTTAAGTGTCTCACAGCATTATGGAAAGGATCCCAACTAGGGTTGGGTACCGAAACCTGGTTTCATTGTGGATCCGGTTCCTACGCAAACGGTAGTATTCGGATCAGATTAGAATGCAAATTTTGGTTCCTCATTTCGGTTCCGACTGAAATATTTTCCCTCTGTCGCTCCGGACAGCGGAGGCTCTTTTTTCCTTTCTTCCTTTTCTGCCGAGTGGCGCACGTGCCCGCTCGCAGTGTGAAGCGTGTGTCCGCGTAAAAATATCACACTTTCTCTGTAGTCTACTGTTAGCTAGCTATCGTAAATGTAGGCTACTTTTAAAATGCCATATTTTCCCTCTGGGCTCACCAAAACGGACCATTCACTGCACGTGATCGCTAGTAAACATATTACACTTGCTCAGCTAGTCTATCATTCAGGACAAGACCCTGTAGCCTGGTTGTGGGGGAGGCGGGACAGAATCCCCAAACTGTCTGCCCTTTCAAACTCATACCTGTGTGTCCAGGCCTCTTGGACACCACCTGAGAGAGTTTTCTCCTGTGCAGGACATGCCATAAGTCAGGAGAGGTGTCTTATCTTGCCAGACAGAGAGTCATTTTTCTGCAAAAGAACTGCTAAAGTTTGAAGCTGGTTGGCATACCAACTCAACAACATTTATTTTGTTGTTACTTGTTAATAGTGTAACTGTTATTTGTTAAATTGTTGTAGTTATGTGTTAGGTGACTTAGGTTTACTTATTATATATTTAAGTACTTTAAAACATTAATATATTGTTAAATTTAAATAATTTTCAATTTTAAAAAAAACTCCATAAAAGAGCCTTTCTTTGATGTCATTTTTCAGTTTTTCAAGAATCAGTTTAGGAATCGGTTAGGAATCGGAATCGTTTTAAAAGTACCGGTTTGGCATCGGAATCGTAAAAATTCAAACAGTATCCAACCCTAATCCCAACAGAGCTAAACTTTTTTGTTAAAGAGTAAAATCCTTTTGGTTAACCATTAAACAGCCCCGAAATCACTCTCGCCAAACCCATCAGACTTCAAATAATCACCACTCTGGTTTGGATGAAAGAATCCCTTAATTCACTTACATTTACATGTGAAATTATGCTCTATACACGCTAAAACTATTTTGTATTTAAGGAGTCTGGTGAGTTTGGCAATGGCGATTTGGGAGCTGTTTCTGGTTTATCAAAAAGGTTGATCTCTGTAGGGATATTTTTCATAACGTTGTCAGACACTTAGAATAATAATCAAATGAGCCTGTCAGCAGCAAAACGAGCACTTTTAGTGGACGGAAATTGGCGGTGCACATTTGCCCTATATGATTGCATTGCAGCCCTGTTTGCCGCTGCCGGTTCCAGCATTCTCGCTCAATAATGGACCAATTTCAAAGATTTTTGTTTACATTAGTCACCTAGCAATCAATGCATCGTAAAATACAGTCCAGGTTGAAAAATACCAATATTACCCTTAACACCTAACATTTCATCTAAGTACACTACTGTGCATAATGACCTTTAACAATATCAATAACTTAAAGATGAAGTAGAAAAAGAAGAAAGAGAACTTCCATCACTGACTCATTTCATCATAAAATCCATCACAAGTAAACATGTTAGCTGATATACACATCTCACAGTAAAATTAATCAGCACATGTAAGGTAACTGGTTACGTATGCTGTACGGAAATATTTCATTTTCAGACAAAAACAAAATCATTTGAACTCTGTGACACCTTTAAAAACACACGGAAATTACACAAAGAAGTGTCAATAAACATTGTAATATACATAACATGTTATAAACCCAATAAGTTATTTGAATTGAATGACAGCCCTACAAAATGATGTTTTATGGGCATCAAGATTGCTTTCAGGTTGCACTAGCCGATATTTGTGCATCCATAATGTTTAAAATCACGGCTTCCAAAGTAGGTATTTCTTGTAATTCACTGAGAACTACTTTTCTCTTTACAAAAATGAAATGCTCTCTGCTTTTACAACAAAAGATTGACCAATAATTGCATACAGCAAATGCATTCACAGCAGCATTCAGGCTTTAGAAATAAGATTATATTAATTGGCAACCCCTATTAATATAGTCGGCCGCAAAACTTCACAAACAAAAGCTCCAAATATATAACAATACATTAAATTATAAATATGCTCTACTTAGTCTCCTACCTCCATTCCTAGACAGAGCAGAGTGGAAAAGACAGGGTAAGAGTTAGAGAGTAGTGTTCATGCTATGTCATAAGCCTGTCTCTCTAAGCCTCTTATAGTCCAGCGCTGATGCAGAACATCCGTGCATTCACACGCCCCATCAGTGGAGTCTTGCAGGCAGTACATAATCCACCTGAGAGAGAAATGCTCACTGATACTGCACTGGAAGTTTGCTGCCTCTCAGTGGAGGTGAACAAAATTGTTTGCTAACCCTTAACACACTTTCCACACTTGCACACAGCAAAGTTCAAAAGCTAGTAAAAAAATCTAAATCTTTGTTCAAATCTGCAAATTTGGGTGAAAAATATATTTGGTCTGTAATAATCTGTTTGGATAGTTTGAATCAGTACACTAGGCCAGTAGTTCCCAAAGTGGGGTCCAGGGACCCCCTGGGGTCCTTGAAGGGTCCCCAGCACAAAGGGGAATCATTTATTTTCACTATAACTTCGTCGATAAGGAACACAATGTAACGGAATGTATGACTATTTTGATCATGGTTTTCATACACTTTCTGCAATAAAACATCAAAACGGAAAATCCTATTGGATGGAGCCCCTGGGGTGAAATCTTATCAAATGGGGGTCTAATTTGTATCAGTTTACTAGTCTTTGGCTTGAAAAGGTTTGAGAACCACCACAGGTGGCTATATATCTGAGCAGATGTTAATGATATACCAAACTGAGAGGTAATGCGTGGAAGTAGGGCTGGGCAATATATCGATATTACATTATATCGATATTGTGACATGAGACTAGATATCGTCTTAGATTTTGGATATTGTAATATGGCTTAAGTGTTGTCTTTTCAAGATTCTTTTTTTGGGCTTTTCCGCCTTTAATTGACAGGACAGCTAGGTGAGAAAGGGGAGAGAGAGGGGGAAGACATGCAGGAAATCGTCACAGGTCAGATTTGAATCCTGGACCTCTGCGTCGAGGCATAAACCTCTCAGTATATGTGCGCCTGCTCTACCCACTGAGCCAACCCTGCCATGCCTTTTCCTGGTTTTAAAGGCTGCATTACAGTCAAGTGATTTTCTGACATATTCCAGACAATTTTTTGCCTTTAACCACTTAGTTGTTATATCGATCATATCATATATTGCATTACATTACATGTCATTTAGCTGACGCTTTTATCCCTAACCCTAACCTGCCTCTGGAGTAACTAGGGGTTAAGTGTCTTGCTCAGGGTCATTGGTTGATGTATCACAGTGGGAATCGAACCCAGGTCTCCCACACCAAAGGCATGTGTCATATCCACTGCGCCATCACCACCCATATTTTGATGATTATTTATCTAAAATCTAATTGTAAAGATGTTTTGTTAAAGCACCAATTGTCAACCCTACAATATCGTCGCAATATCGATATTGTGGTATTTGGTTGAAAATATCCTGATATCTGATTTTCCCCATATCTTCACATATCGCCCAGCCCTATGTGAAAGCGTTTTGGATTCAACAGCATTGATGGAAAGATCAGTATGCCGGGTTCAGACTACACAATATCAGCACGATTCTAGATAACAGACGTAGGGAGTTGGAATCGGGACAACAATGGGAGTTGGCCGCGAAAGTCATAGTGTGTCAACAACCGACGCTGCATCTGGGACGCCTCATGACAACCCGACAGAAAGACTAGAGAGTGCTCTTCCACACACAACTGTAAACATGGCGAAGTGAAAGAGGAATGATGTTGTTGGTGTGCGAAACAGAGAAAAGGTCACAGCCATTGTTCATTTACATTCTTGTTCCTGAAAGTCGGTTCCTAGCACCTACTATTCCAATGACTTCAAGCACGTTGTGAAAGACAGCAAGCCTTGATTGGTTGGGGACCAACGTGTAGTAGGTCATGTCTCTAGGTCAAGTCACGGCAATACTTTATGAGTCACTGTCAGACATAAGCTGTGTCTATCAAATTTGTTTTGCAAATTCCTTTCAGTGACATTAGCTTGTCACTCAGGTGAGGCAGTGGGGGTGCCACAGATAAAATGATAGTTCAAATGCTACAATGTGTTTTAGTATGGAGCTCAACAGTGACCGCCCACTTATTTTACAGCTCTGGTTCCGGAAGTATTTTTCCCCGTTCAATATCTCCATTGACGTTTCAATAAATGCTAAAGAGTTTTAAGTCTGGAACAAAGCCAACCAGCTCCAAAATGAATCGTGACCACAAAACATTTGATTTGGCGCAAAATAACATTTTGAAAACAACAAAAAAGGCAAAGGTACAAGACTTAGTACAGAAACTATCACAGACTTCAATGGTAGAAGCTCGCTCTAGCCGTTTGTGGGTGCGGTAAAGATTTCCATGGTCACAGTGAGCTCCAGCAATCAGAGACGTTGCTGTTACACTTAGGATTGTGGTTATTGTAGTATTTCTCCATAAATAAAACATGTTTTTTCTTAAAACAAGGTTGATTTCAAACGGACATCTAGCTTCTACAGGAGCATACGCTTTAGTTTCACAACCTAGCTCATGGTCAGTCTATGTTGGATGGTTTAGACACTATGGCTAATTATCAAGAAAATCATGAAGAAAATGAATGGGATTTTTACTTCCAAAACCACATTGTTGAGGTCTAATCGGTTACTTGCCATGCCAGCTGAGTACATCTTTGTTCGCATTTATTAAAAAAAATTTCTAAAAGTGACAGTCCTAATTTGTATCCGTCTGTATCGCTTGATCACTACATTCATCTAACAGTGTACTGCTCTGAATTTGGCCTATACAGCCATCCAGTGATGACAGTGACGACATGTTTGCTCACGCTAATGGATTTTTGATCCATGTCTGCCAGATGTAGATCTGTTTGACAGGTTAGGCATAACGTATAAGGTGGTGATTTGGGGTGGCTGTAACTGACAGCTTGTTTTAATGATTTTGTGCCTGCTGGTGGACAGAAATCAAAAATTGCAGCTTTAACAAACTACCGTACTACCATAGAGCTCAACAGTGACCGCCCACTCTTTGAACGGCTCCAGTTCCGTAAGTGATTCTCCCCATTCAATTGCTCATAAAACAAGGTTGATTTCATACGGACTTGTGGCTTCTACAGGGGCATAAAGCATAGTTTCACAATCTCGTAGCTTGTGGTAAGTCTACATTTGATGGTTTTTACATTATGGGTAATAATTAAAAGTCCTTAAGGAGAAAATTAATGGGATTTTCACTTCTGGAACCACACACTGCTAAGCTCCATAGATCTTACAACAGCTGATATTTATTTCTGAAAAACGTACGGTCATGTGCACAGAATGAAATGCTCTCTCACTGCCACGGCTCTTTTCTTTCAACTAATAACTGCAATTTTAAGCACTGAAAACTAAAAAGCAGTCTGTAAAATGGTTGGTGGCAAGCTACGCTATCTCATTATTCTGCATGATCATCACTGAGTACAGAATACCAGAGAGTCCTGACAAGCAAAGCTGTTTGCTGTACAACACAAAATGAATGGGACTATCCAACCATGCTGCTGTGAGCTGTTGTCTATCCAGCTGATCGCTCATGATAAGTAAGAATAATAAGGTTTGGGAGAGAAGCAAGAGCATTAAGTCCAATTAAAATCTTATCATGTTTAATTGAAAGGTTGATGGATGGTAAAGGTTTTTGACCGGTTCTGGTCTGGCCCTAGAGGCCAGATGTCTTTCTGACTCCAATTGGTCACCTCTCAGATAGCACCTTTAAAGTTATGTTCGTTGTATGGCAGAAATCAATACACAGGATTCGTTCAGTTAGTCTATAACACAACTTTAGTAAATGATATTGCAAGCAAAATACAACTTATGCATAAGGTTCAGATTTCCTTTAAGACAATTCTCTCTCGCCCTGACACCAACAAGTCTTTTCGGAGTCTGACCCCGACCTATCTTTTTTTTTAAGATTATTTTTTTGGGGCTTTTCCCTTTATTTTGAAAGTGGATAGACAGGAAAGGGGGGAGAGAGATGGGGGACGATATGTAGCAAAGGGTAGCAGGTCGGACTCGAACCCTGCGCCGCTGCAGGACTCAGGCAACATGGGGCGCACGCTCTTACTGGGTGAGCTAGAGGCTGCCCCTGCCCCCTGACCTATCTTTGCCCTTCTCTCTTATTCTCTTCAGGTTCCTCCTTCTGCATGCCGCTGCTATCAGCTGCACCTGGTCCAGGCATCCAGTTTCTGACCGCGATATCGCGCAAGGCCATCGCAAGGCCTTCACAACTTCAACTTTCTACTTTGTTGCTAGGCAACTGAACCACTTTGGACATCTTGACCTTGTGTGTCACATATCCTACCTTCCTCTTGCTCCAACATGTTTTCATCAGACAAAAGACACTCCTGTGAAACAGTACACCTTACACAATACTTCAGTTTCATCACTCACAGAGAAAACAAGGTCAACATAGCTTAAGGCCTTTTGCTAATATTCTACAAAATATATTCTTCAATGGCCAAATGACTTTAGACCTAGTCTCTGTAAGGAGGTTGTGAGTAGGTTTTATAAGGCATCATGAGAGGCAGGGGAGGGGAGAGCAAGTGAATTATTATCAGGTGATGATGACGTGACCAGAGGTAGGAGTGTCTAGAAAGTTGAAACGGGGCACTCTGTTAACAATGCACTATGGTAAGGTAATACACTCCTGTCCCACTGTTTGTTTTTCTGTCCCTGAGTGCTTATGAACCAAACAAAGCCAAATATTTCTCAAAGTTCTCAATGGGTTATTTTTTCTTAGATCATTCCCATCTAATTTTCTATCTCGCCCTTTTCATTTCTGTTTTCAAAGTGAGATCAGAGTGAGGAATTGTAATATTAATAAGCAATGGCCTCTGCCCTATCTACCGGGTCCTTTATCTTCACAGCAGAAACTTATTTGCTTTGGACTGGAGGACCTTTCCTCCTCTGTGGTAAACAAAGGCTTTTGAAGTATCAAGGGAAAGCCTCTCATGTGGTTATTACACATCTTAGAAACAACAGATGTAGACAAAGTCTCAATCTGTCAATCTTACTCAAAAACACTGGTGTTCGGATACACTGCTATGGCTATGAGATCTCACCACAATGAGTGAAGTGGAATCAGTTTTTTTTCTGTAAAGAAAACAATATTTACTGTAGCAGAAAATCCCTTTGGTCATAAAGTAGTGAGAAATTGTGAGACTGGAGCGGAGCTGTGATTCACTGCAACCCTGTTTGAACCGAGCACTGATGTAATTCTAGGAACCAGCTCTTTGAACCTAAATTAGAAAAAAGCATACAGCCCTAAACTAAACTCCAGCAGCATTGTCCATTTATCCTTGTTGACCCTGCACATGTTGTGAGGTTAATGTCTCCATCATGTGTCATTGTATTAACTGAAGGATGCACTGAAAGCAGTGAAACTGAGTCAAGCACACTACAGAACTTGCTCAAACTTCCATTGTATACCTTCTCCATTTAATTGACACAAACAAGCTTAATTCACACAGAATAAACCAATGTAATATGCCGCTTCTCCACCACCGACATCAATATTAGATGTTTTATCTTGTATAATAAATGCAAACTAAAATACAATTTATAAAATGAAATACATACTCCATACAAACAGACTTAGAGTGACCCCAGACAATGAGAGGAAAACTTGATTCATTATTAAATACTGAGTGAAGTAGGCAAAAGTAACCATTCCCTTACTGCATTATACAGTATACCATTACATTACATTACATTGTGCCTGAAAATGTATCAGAATGCAGGAAATTAAGTTTTTGACGCTCAAAATTTCCTGGGGGAGCACCCACAGACCCCCGCTTCATATTTTATTTTATTTTATTGGTTTATTTGATAGGGACCATGCATATTTATGAACATTGTTGTATAAAAACACCATGTGAATATGCCAGAATTAGTAAAAATAACTACTTTTCATCTGCAGTCCCTAGGCAGGTAACATAGGACTAACATAGAGACAGCCAGCAGTCATACAACAATCATTCACTATACATTAAAAGGTACACGTAATGGTGACATATACATTGATAAAACAAACAAACCAAAAAAAAATAAAAAATACATGATGACAAAGAAATGATTCATCCACCTATATACTGCATTCAATTTAACAGTGAAAGTGTATGGGTGATGAAATATGTGACAGTTAAAAGTGAGTGCATCTCTGGTTTTCTAGAAGCCACTGTTTTAAGTGAGTTTTAACGGTGTTGAATGTTGGACACTCTCTTATTGAGAGGGGTAAGCTATTCCAGAGTTTACCTCCTATTATTGACAATACATTTTGTCCAAAAGTGGTGCGTCTAAATGGTATCACACAGTCCCTTTTTACAGAGGCCCGTGTACTACCTCCGCTTTCAAGTCTTTTGAAAAAGCCATGTACCGGTGGGGGGGGCAAGATTATGTAGCACTTTATATACTAAACAAGCATACCTGAAATTTAAAAAATTTTCAAAGCTTAAAAATGTATGTCTCTTTAAGATATTGCAATGGTGATAAGACAATGCCTTTTTATCAAAAGTTGTTATGGCTTTCTTAAATAGAGATTCAATACGTTTAAGAGTAGTTATGCTAGTTAATGACCAGTTAGTAAAACAATACTCAATATGTGAAAAGATCATAGTATATAAGAACATCTTGGTAGCTTTAGTGTCAAGAAATGGCCTAACTTGTTTAAAATTCTGCAAATTGAATTTAACTTTATTTGCCACCTTTTTTACATGACTTTTAAATGTTAGGGTGGAGTCATATATGACTCCTAGATACTTTAATTCATTAACAATATCAAGCTCCTGTCCTCTAAGGAACACATTAGAATGTGACACCTTCATGTTTTGTTTGGTAAACACCATACAATTAATAATAAAAATACATTTTTTGTGTGTTTGGGGTAGAGACATGACTTGGTGTGCCAGTCATCAATGTGAGCCATTGCAGATGTAAGTGTGGATGCTATCTCTTGGTAGTTCTTAGCATGTGTAAAGATTACAGCATCATCTATTACATCTGGACATCAACATTTTTACATGCCTCTGGCAGGTCATTTATATACAGTGTATATGTGTCCACCCTAAGGCCAATTCTGAGCCAGGAAAGACCCTGGTATTATGAACACCTCAGAACAATTTCTCCAACACGGACGCCTAACGTTAGCTAGTAAGGACATAACATTAGCACGTTGTCGAGGTTACCATGCTGTAACGTTAACATTACCTGCTAGTCAATATCGACTTATGTGTAAGAGACACTAAACAATCCCCACTAGGGTAATTGGGTAAGTTGCAAACATTTTGTTTTACATTTTGTTCATGTTCAACAAGTTAACAACATATACAGTAACATTTTTCAAGTTTATTTTTTTGTCATACATGCAGAAGGTCACAAAGAGGTGAACAGCATCTGGCTGTTAAACAGAATTACAACTTGTGGTATCTTTTGTTTTGTCAAAGAGCAAATTTACGATTGTTTTGTTTGTTGAAAGATTACATTGTGTGCGCTGTAACTGCCCCTGCACCCTTATTATAGCCTTGAGGATGGGACTGTGGGTACATTGTCTATTTAAGCTGTTATACAAAGTTGCCAAAATATTTGCAGAACAATTAATATAAGAATTCTGCATCTTTCTGCATGTGGACCCTTCCACCCCTGGGTCAGCTACCACCGCAAATAGAATCTAATCCTGTGGAAAACACTGTTGTATGCTCCCGCTGTCCGTCCTGTCCAGTGGTTCTTTTAACCTGCTTTTAATATCTGGCTTTCTTTTGAACAGCTTTTATATAACCAAACTTGTTTTTTTTAAGGAGGTTTTTAAGTGTTTTATTCACACCAGTGGTCCCCTTGTGCCCGTGCCCCTCGCAGCGCCCATCCCGGGCATTGCGTTTTAACCCAAACCTAACGCAAACGTTACAATGTCCCTTACTGTAAACTCAACTGTTTAAAAAAAAAAACTCAATTTGAAAAACTAATTTCTTCCTACCTCTGTCAAAGTTTTAAACAATGCTGCTTGAGCCTGCTGAGATTGTGCAATAGTTATATGGTGTTTTACTGTAGGGTGAGGGAAATATGTGTTTTGTGCAATATGTTTTTTCTACGGGATGCATGCAATACTTTATGTGCAATTAATTGTTGTGACTGGTACAGTTGGTGCTGTATTGTTTGTTCATGTTTTCTTTTTAATGGTCGAGGCATTGATTTATGTGTGTGGCTTTTGAGTCCAAAACAAATTTCCCTAAGGGGACATAAAGGTATATCGTATCGTATGAATCAATGCGACATACTGTACCACAGCATTTATGGCCTAAGCTAGTTTACAATGACGGTACAGCTGGGCCTTTAAAATACCTATGCATTTCCAGACTTGTTTTAATAGCTTTCTTTACACAAAGGACAAACAAACTTTACGTCCTCCCCATCTGCTGTATATATGAACACTGTAAAATGTTTTACACTACCTGTTTCCATGACTACAAAGTGTCTCTGGTTCAGCCAATAGTACTGTCACACTGTGGCACAACTTCCTCATTAACCACAATACACAATGCACCTGTAGGTCGGGGTAGTTTATTTTCCGCAGTTTTATAGGCCAAATTTAAAATGCTGCTCATGGGTCTGCTTCAAGGCTGACATTGCTGTACTGTGTATTTCATGGCTGGAATATGCCTAGAATTTTCTACAAGTAGGTGCCCTTTAACAATGAGACACACTATTTAATTTCATCAGCAGCCTAACAGTTAGCAAATGCAGGCATGTCTGAGATGGGGGTGGAGGATGGACAACTGGCATTAAACAAGGCATCTGTTGTTTTCATGGTAGTTTCCCTTTCTTAGTTCCTTCATTTCCCAAACTGTACAGACCAAATTCAAATTGCTGCTCATGGGTCTGCTTCAGTGCTGTCATTTCTGAACTCATGATGACTCATGAATCACTGATTCATGGCTGGAATAGGCAAAGAGTTCTAGTACTATACACTAAGTGAAAAGTTATTACGATTCATCCAGAATGGGACATACATGTCTGTACCAGATTTCATGTCAATCCATCCAATAGTTGTCAAGACATTTCACACAAAAGCTTATGATGGCACAAGAAGAAAAGTCAGGGGATCACCAAAGTCGATAGGATACATCCTCTGGGGACCATGAATGTCAAAAGTTGGTGGCAATCAATTTCCGTAGATGTTGAAACATTTCACTGGATTAGAAAAATCTCTGACCTGCTCGTGGCTACAGGGAAAGTCACTGGATAACCAAAGTAATTTGGCTCCATCCTTTGGACACCATGACTGTGTCTACAAGATTTCATGGCAATCCTGGCAAAAATGTAGACATTTTACTTAAAACCAAAATTGTCAACCTTACCTTGGTGCTAATGGAAAAGCCAAGGACCCACTAATGGCAGCAGCAGCCTCCATGAATATCTGCACAGAATTTCATGGGAATCCATAAAACAGTTTAAAAAACTATTATTAAATATGTATTTGAATAGCCTAGCAGTGTATCTTACTGGCAGTCAATAGGGGTTATGTCAGAACATGCCAGGCCCAAGATGGCGATGGCAGAGCCGGGTGTATCTACATAAATATGGCCACACCCAATGCAGCACTAACAAACAGCACTAATAGCACTAAAAGTGAAATTCTATTACCATCTGGTTGTAAACATAGTACTGGGGTGGTCTATGCCCATTACAACAGCTAAATGCAGTCAATAGTTGAATAATTTAGCTATTCCAAAATTTGCTATATTCAAGACGGCAGAAATCTTTTAAATCAAATTTTCTAAAATCAATACAATGGCACCAGGGACGTCACTAGGCCTATTTTAGGGGTGCTGAAGCTACCCTAAAATGTTCCTAAGCCCCCCCTAAATAATAATAAGAACAACAATAATAATTTGATTTATTTTTTTTACAGTGCACCCTGTATCACTAACTACGGTGAATCAATCTTCCTTCACCATTCATCTTTGTGTGTCGGTGTGTAGTGTGTCTGTTTTAATTCTATTTTACAACTGACAGCTGGTCGAAATGGCAGTGTTAGAGGCTCAACGTGTGCCCAAGTGCACGGTAACGGTATGTGGACGAGCGAGGTAGAGAGTTACTGAAGAGAGCCATTAAAACAAAGCAGAGAATCAAAGATTCTGCAACTGTATCAAGCATCTCATTATCACTAACCGTATCCCCATTCATATTTAGATGCAACAAATTATATATATCCAGTTACAAAATAGCCGAAAAGTCGGAAGTTAGACAGAAGTACAAAGAGTCGTCGTGCTATCAAGATGACGCACCGTCTCGTTGCATTGGTGTGAACTGGCAGCTTTCAGAGCGCTGCAGACCGGAGCGTTACAAGTAACTGGAGAATTAATCTCGTCTCGTCGCTACTCTTTAGTCTGAACTCGCTACTGCCACCCCCCCAACATACACACACACACACGTAGTGAGTGATACACAGTGAAATTGTAAGTTGTTTTTAAATGACCTGCTTACCTTTAGCTACATTTTCTTGAGGTAAAGGAAAGGGGATATTTTGGTTTACTATGGAAAACAATAATATGCCAATGATAATGCAATAATATAGCCTATTTCTATAGTATTCTAAAACAATATCAGTCCCCATAGAATGTTGTTGTCAGTGAAAACTAAATGTCATAGGGTCCCTGTTAATGCTATTGTACCAGTGTATCCTTCAATTCATTGAGCAGATGTATATTCGAAGATATTTTAGCAGAGAGAAAGAGAAGAAGCATTTGTTGGCAGGTCTAGGCACTAAGGCATAGCCTAAACTAAATGATTTCATTATATATGCTAGCTATATTCTGACCAACTTAGCTTTCTGCATTCATTGGCTGTAATAAATCAAATAAATATGTAGATGTTGCCTAAATGTAGGCCTTCAAATTCTGGTTCTTGGGTTATACTGTATGCAAGCCAAACTACACAGCGAAATGATCCAACCAATCCACAGTGCAGTTACAGTAATTAGTGTAATTAAATAGCATTCTTTGGACAACTTATCTTATAGAGAAAGGAATTAGATATAGTATGCTATTACTTTATCACACATTAACATGAGCAGACAGATAGCATTTAAGTCATTGCTTACAGAAGAACTCATCAGGAGCAAAGTCTGGCCTAAGTAAATTCCCCCATGCAGCTTTGATGTGTTTAAAAGCTAACATTACAGTAACTTTTGTTTAACAGAGTAGAAATGTTAGAAGAGGATATGTCTGTCACTTTTTACTTGTTAACATCTTGATTTCTTGACTGGTTGTTGACATAAGTGTGGCTCTAATACAGTAACAAAAGATGTGAGTGCAAAGATTTTGCAAACGCAAGTTACAAATATCCCTGAATTGCATAACACAAGAGGTTGCCCCTTTGCCATCTCCACCTCACTGACTTAAGTGTTTAAGTCTGCTCTGCACACTGCCCTAACTGTGCCATGTCTTCATCTGGGTGCCTTTATACATGCACACAAACTACCCTGGACTGGACTGATTGGCACTGTTTGACTCCCTTACTGGATATATTAGCCACCTGCCCATTTTGCTAGCTTGCCTGTATGGTCAATACACTACACTGTCGTTTTATCTGTATGGACAGTTTTCAGCTTTAACTTAGGCTTTTCTTCAAGTATTTTACTATTGTTTATGTATAGTTAAGTCATGATTATTCTATTTTTTATATAGTGTGTAGCCTGTTGTACTTTAAGTGATATAGAATTTGCTCTGGCAATGTACTTGCACTGACACTCTCTTGCACTATGATACCATTGCACCTTTCTGCATTTTTTCCACACCGCTCCTTAAACATGCTACAATCTAACTTTACTGTAAGGGCACACTATTGATATCTTCCTTTATATTTTTGTAGTATGTGTGTGTGGATGTCATATCTGTGTGCCTATGTGTATGTATGATGTGTATAACCTATTGGACACCTTCATTTCCTTCGGGATTTCCTTCGGGATAAATAAAGTATCTCTATCTATCTATCTATCTATCTATCTATCTATCTATCTATCTATCATGCGTCATGTGCTAACTGAAATGTTGTTGATGACGTTGAACAATCACCCATAGGTGCCCTTAAAGTTCTTTCATACATTAATAGACACATAACTACTTGCACCCAGGCAAGTCCCTATTTTTAGGGATGTCCTGATCAGGTTTTTTGGCCCCCGATCCCGATCCAATTTTTAAAATATTGAATATCTGCCGATACAGAGTCCCGATACGATACTTGTAATTGCCTAGATAATAGAGCTGCACAATGTTGTTTTTTGGTTTACAAAAATAACTAAGTAAACAAAGTAACTAAAAGATGTGTTTGGCTTAATACATTTAACTTAGTGCAGCTAGCATTTTTGTAAAACTCACATATAAAATTAACTTCTACTTAGAATTTACTTTACTTTAAAGGATTAAGGAGTAAGGTGATTGGGGGGACTGCCGATCCCCGATCAGTTAAAAAATGCCCATATTAGCTCCGATCTGATCGGGACATCCCTACGTATTTTAAAACACAAAATAAAGCCTATAAGCAAAAAAAAAAAAACAGGATCCTCAGCAGCATTTAAGCAACAAATAAGTAACTTAAATAATATTGTTCATGTTCAAAAGGAGTAGGAAGACATTGAAAAGTTTTCTTGTCCTACCCCCTCTTCATTTGTTATACATTATTCATAGTTTATCTCAAACGTCAATTTGCATCCATCAGCATCATTTGCACCCATCTCTTTTTCTAGCCCAGTAAAGTAATCAGCCGTTTTAGTAGGCAGGGTAATCCAGCCCTCTGGGCCCCACTGCCACTGTGGGGAATTTATGGGATGGGACAAAGTAGGCACTGACCCAATAATGGTCTTCTGCTTGGCTGCAGATTAGAGAGCAAACATCAACTCGCCCCATAGGCAACAGACTGCACTGCTCATTTACTCCTCACCTGAATGAAGCAAATATATTGTCTGCTCAGCTGTTTATTATCTTCTCTCCATCCTCTTTTATGATTCCACAAAAACAAAAATGACAAGACAAGACAGGAACAGAGGGTGATAGAAGTGCAGATACTCTCAGTCTCAACCACTACATGATCTACTTCTACTTGAACTACAGCTGAAAGTACAAGAAGACCATTACTGCCTGTTTTCCAGGCATTTATAAAACTTTGCAGTTTGAATAAATATTCATTAGAAGATTGTTATGAGGAAGTAAGTCCATGCAAATTGGTGGCAAGCATGTACAGCTGTCTTTAATTTTAATGTTCCTTTTATAAGCCCTCAGGGTTTTTTTTCATCCGATCTGTGCATTTTCTTTTTTTAAATGTTTATTTTATATGCACAAATAAAAGATACAAAGACATAAAAAGTTAAATAACCCACAGACACAAGTGTATATGTTGTATGTGTCTGACTGCAGACGTAGAGACACACAGTCAGACATGCATCAGCCCCCACTGCCCTACATCTCACAGATGCCAGCACATGTAACCTTTGCTGCCTCCTGTTGGTGGTGAAACCAACTGGGAGAAATGACCTAGAGAGCCAGCCAATAGGGGGCTTCGGATTTGCTCCGGCACCGGAGCAATCTCAGAAATGAAACGTTGTGGATATAGACTAGGGTGCAGGAGGGGAATTACTGTGTGAAAATGTGTGTTGTAAAAAAAAAAAAATAGGGCTGAAACTTTCATCCAATTCTTTTCATCCTCGATTAATATGTCAATTATTTCCTTGATTAGTTGTTTGGTCAATAAAATGTCAGACAATTGTGAAAAATGTCAATCGGTGTTTCCTAAAACCTAAGATGACGTCCTCAAGTGTCTTGTTTTGTCCGCAACTCAAAGATATCCAGATTACTTTAAAAGGAGTGAAGAAACTAGAAAATATCCACAAGCTGGAATCAGAGAATTTAGATTTTTCTTTCCTTAAAAAAAGCCTCAAACCGGCAATCAAAATAGTTGCCTATTAATAGTTTAATAGTTGACAACTTGGATTAACTTTGAGCCACTCCCCTCTGGCAGGAGGATGAGGTCCATTAGGACCAAAACCTCACGCCACATAAACAGTTTTTTCCCCTCCGCCACTAGCCTTCTAAACAAGGCTCCGAATCCATCCTGACTCTCTCCACACCCCACCTCTGGCTCCTCATGCCACTGTACCTACTCTGCTGTAGCGTCCCTTTTCACTACTGTTTAACTTATTTTACTATTTATTTAAATTTATTTTATCGTTATTAATACGTAC
Source organism: Sander lucioperca (assembly GCF_008315115.2). NCBI lineage: Eukaryota > Metazoa > Chordata > Actinopteri > Perciformes > Percidae > Sander > Sander lucioperca. The sequence continues at coordinate 16,792,173 of NC_050184.1, forward strand.
TGTGTGTATATGTTTATACTTATATTGTTTATATCTTTTTATCCTTCTTATATTTGTATGTGTGACATGCTCCAACAACACCATGACAAATTCCTCGTATGTGCAACGTACTTGGCAATAAAGCCCTTTCTGATTCTGATTCTGATTAAGCGATTACTCTTTGCAGCTCCAGGGAAAAACAGAGAGAGAGAGAGAGAGAGAGAGAGAGAGAGAGAGAGAGAGAGAGAGAGAGAATGCTAGTATGTCACCATAAACACAGAGAGAAAATAGTAAAGGGTAATTAAAAAAAGAATGAGTATGGACTAAAGTGCACGTAGAGCGTGGTTAGGAACCCTGATCTCAAAAGGTACAAGGTTCAACCGGCTCTGCAGGCTAAATGTGTAACTGAGGATGTGGTCGAGTCTCTTAATCATATTTTCAGGAACTTGCCTTCACTTTGCACCATTATTTCACAGTACACAAATGACAGCAGTTTTACCGTTACCGTCCTATTAAAAGTGATGTTTCTATATCTGTTCAGTGAGTGACAAGTGGTGCAGAGGACCATGTATTCTGCATCGTTCTTGCTATTCATCTCTACCACATATACACCTCATCGTTGCATACTTTTCCATACATGTGTTCTCTCTCTATTTCTTTGCTCGTTGTGTTACTGGTGCTGTGCTAGATGAGCTTAAGATCAGTTTCAACTAGGCTTTAATAAGGAGCACAGTTTACTATAGACTATTTATATTCATTAATATGGTCTCTAGATTATGTCAAAGAAATGTAGGATGACGTCTTCAAATGTGTTGTTTTGTCCAATACTCAAATATATTCAGTTTATTGTCATGAGTTAAGAAACTAGAACATTATTTACATTCAAGAAGCTGGCATCAGAGAATTCTTCCTTTGTTTTATTAACAATAAATCAAACAGTATCGATAATCAAAATAGTTGGTGAGTCCTTTAATACTTGACAACTAAAAATTACTTTAGAAAAGAGCTTTTGGGAATTTTATGGATATAGATTAAACCAAATTAAGATGACGAAAGTACCTGCACTGCCTTGCTGTAGCTTTTTGTATGCTAACAAATTATTCATTGTTTGAATTTGTTTAAATCACAAAGGTATCAATATTTAGTAGCAAGTGGTGCAATGTATGACAATTGGACAAATGGACTTTGGCTCTCTTTAACATCATTCCAATGTTATTCATATTTAGTTTTATTATTTGGAATCCAGAGTGGGGTGAAAACTTTGCAAAATGTCCATCAGTCACCACGTTGCTCGATGTGTTGCTCCCTTCACTCATTCTATGGCTGTAATAAACATTTATTTAGCAGCTCTTAAAGAAGTGACAGTTTGCCATGCTATATTTTTACATATAAGGGGAGGGTCTTGATTTTTTAAATAAAATGAAATATAAGATTAAGCCCCCTTCTCCACCCCTTTCATTTTCATACAGTCCCTTAGTTAAATCATTTCAGCACCACTGAATGAGGCTGACGAAACAGTTTTGAACCCTGCCGGTTGTACTGCAACAGGCATGGGTAGCTGACATGGCAGATAAAACGATGCAAAGACTAATATGCCAACAGATAGTAAGGCTATAGCGTGGTATGTTAACCCATGATACGGTAGGTGCCGTTGAGATTTCATGGTTGAAAAGTTGCATAACTTAATTGCCACTTTAGTGCACGATGCTGCATGTGGCGCATTTGTGAGTCCTGTATCCTGCTCTGCCCCCATCTGTTTCCTGTGAACTGGGTCAGACAATCTCGTCATTTAAAGTGCATTAGTTCTGCACAATGCTTATCACCACGGCGACCAGTGGCAGCTTATGGTAGCCTTTATCACCACTCCTGTCTGCCAGCTGGACCTCAACAAGCTAATATCTGGAAAGGGACAGTGACTTAGTCTCTTAAACAGAACCATGCTGCCTCTCTGACCTGCCCTGACGACATCTGAGATACATTTCCTATTACTATTTTGGAAATACGCTTATTCATTTGAGAGGAGAGAGTTGATACTATGATCATTTCTGTCTGTTGAATGTTGAGCTAAAGCCATGAGACAGATAGCTTAGCTCAGCATAAAGACTGGAAGCACTGGGAAGTAGCTATTATTAGGCTTTTTATTATTATCTGAAAGAAACATCACAAATTAAAGAGAACTCCCTGTGAAATCACTATGCTCTCATTGTTGCTGTCAAAATCTCATGTTACATATTATGTACAGCCTGAGATGTTTACATGGTGCATCACACAAGTCAGTGTAATATTATAATACACCTTTGTTCACGGATTAAATCACGGACGGAGGCGTCAGTCAACAGCATGTTGCAGCTGTGGTGAGGTGTAAGAAACGAGCGAAAACGAAATGAAGAGGAAGTTCAACCTCTGGCCAGACTAATATGTCTCTTACGGTTTGACAGGAAATGCTGAGTCATTGTTGACAGCCCACACACAAAGACACACTTTAGTTTCTTTTTTAGTAGTGACTTTAGTGTACTGCAGAGGTGGCTCACTTTTGTGAAACAAGCCTGCATATTCACACATAAACAAAAGTATAACGTCATGGTTTTACCTCAAACTGAAAAGGAAGCAATGAACGGCTTATAGCACCTGGGTGTAAACAGCCTTGGGTACCGAAACCCGGCACCGTTCCTTAACGATCGGTTTCTAAGCCGTCTGGTGCTCGGAAACAGATGTTACAGGCAACAGAAGCATTACTGCACGTGACGCTAGTTAACATGACACTGGGCAGCAGGTAACGTTAGCCTACAGTTAGCAAGTAGCTGGATTAAACACGGTTAAAATGCTGTCAGCCAAACGGTCTAGCGTGTGGCTGTATTTCACTCGAAAGGATTCCAACATCGGGACGTACAACAGTCTGCAGCTAAAGACACAGAGGAGACTAACTGCACTTTGTTTCAGAATTCAGAATTCAGTTTCAGAATAAAGGTGTCTTTGCGAGACACCATGGCCACTGCTGCTTTTGGAGTCGTTGGAGAAACAACACTGACGAGAATTAATGGTGCGTTCTATTTAAAAGTATCGTTTTAGCACCGGTATCAGAAAAAAACCCAAGTAATAAAACACAGAACAGGGTTCAGTTAATCTGAAATGTTAACTCATATTTGGTCTCATTTTGTCACATTTTACATAGTTGGTCAACACACACACACACACACACACACACACACACACGTTTGTCTCACTATCTTTGTGGGGACCCGACATTGACATAATGCATTCCCTAGCCCCTTACCCGAACCATTACAACTAAATGCCTAACCTTAACCCTTACCCTCACCCTAACCATAACCTAATTCTATCCCTAATCCTAAAACCAAGTCTTAACCCTCAAACAGCCCTTTAACCTTGTGGGGTCCAGCATTTTGGGCCCCACAAGGCTGTGCAGACCCCACAAGTAGCCTATACTGTATTCCTCGGTTTTTGGACCCCACAAATATAGTAAAACAAGAACACACACACACACACACACACACACAGACACACCTAAACCCAGCAGACAAATAAATGGCAAGTCATTTATTAATGCCCTATATCTAATGGCACAACTGAGTATAAATCCTTTTTTTTATTAGATCTAACTCCTTCCAAACGCATATGAGTCAGAGGTTCGCAGTTTGGGAATCCCCATATCTCCTGTCTCCTGCATCACATCATGAAGCCCATCAAGCATGCTCAGTCAGTCTCCCCGAGGCGCAGGTGTGAGGCGTGTTATGGGAAACAACGCGTGAACGCGATAGACGACACAGGATACCACAAATGTCGCTCCTGTCGGCTTTGCAGCGGTTTTGCACGTGCTTTCATGAAGCTGATGTAACACAGACACACTAGTCGAGTACCATTGCTTCGAAAAAGACCCACGATTGTTTTGTGTGTGGCTTTGGCAGTGAATTTAACTGTCTAATGGAATAATAAATAATAAAAAAAAAATGCATGACCACATGATTAGGGATCGGTTTGACTTCTGATGTCGACATGGCATCCCTTTCCCAGGGACACCCAGCAGTGGTCCATCCCTGTATGGGAACCCTTGGCTTCACTGGCATACATGGAGGAATGCGTTAGCATGTATAGCTGTTGCTATAGGTAATCGATTTGAGCCATTAACAAATCAAAGGCACATGGCACGGACACTGTGTGATTGGGAATGATATCTGTGATTTGAGTTAGTTTCGCCACGGGTAGCCTATCCTATTCTAGTCTGCGTTTACTTCACAATACAAAAGCATAACTGCAATGAACGAAGGAGTCATCATTGAGCATTTCTTCTAATAATCGTGTCATAGCCTACTGAAGCGTTGTTTTGAATTATAGCTGGGCTACTGCGGTCTCCATGAGTGTTTGTTACATTACAGTATTTGGAACAGCGCAGTATTGTATGACAGAGCAGAGGCTAACCATGGATTAGAGAAAGCTCCATGTGAGGGATTAATGCAACCAGATGCTGTTGATGAACAAGCACTTTGTTCGTTTTAGCCTATCAAGTGTTATAGATACACCTAGACATGATACAGAGAGGCAGCGTTTCTGTCACCAAATGTTCACCAATGATCGGTATAGCTAAAGATGTTGCAGCTTACAGAGAGAATGTATTTTAAGGCAACCACTTCAGCGTTGGACGTGTGAATACATGGATGGATACCCACGCTGCTGATGCTGAGCAGCAGCCGCACCACGGAGCGCTTCCTTCAGTTAAAAAATCACATGAAATGACGAGGCTTACCTTGAAATAGTTACACGTTTATTAGTCCGTTCTTCTCACATAACGTTCTGACATTCGTGACGTGTCTCGTGGGGAAAAAGGCTACAAAAGTGGTAGAAATAATTGCAACGCTGTATACTGGTTATCGCCCTTCTTTTAGGGAGCGAGCGAGTTGTAACCGCGGTGAAAGCCCTTCTGTATGGAGGGTGATTGATGCCACCAAAGAAGATTAGCTTTTAGCTTCAGACCAGAAAAATAAATATGAGAAAACAAATAAATGCATATTATTGTTTGCATGGAGAGGCTATGGATGACATCAAGGGACATGGCAATTGAAATAGAGCATTTCTTTATTTAATATAATTGTACATTAAAAACAGGACCTTATGTGGCCGGGTTGGTTCAGTGGATAGACCAGGCGCACATATACTTACAGGTTTATGCCTCGGTCCAGGGTTCGAGTCCAACCTGTGACGATTTCCTGCATGTCTTCCCCCTCTCTCTCCCCTTTCTCACCTAGCTGTCCTATCGATTAAAGGCGGAAAAGCACAAAAAACAAATAAAAAAAACAGGACCTCATAAATTGGTTTACAAATCAATTAATTAAGATTTTCCAAACTAAACATTTAAACAGTAAATAAATACATAATTTAAAAACACACTAATTCTTAAATTAAAAAAGAGAATTTAAAAATCAATTTGAAATTAATTATTGAATAAACAAATCGAATAAAGAACACAGTTAATATGGCATTCAAAAGGGCCTTATTCAATTTGGAATTCGATTTGCAAAGTCATTTCACCTCCACATTTAACCTTTTCGTGACACTTGGGGGCTTTGTGCTCGTTGGTTAAAACAATAAAAATTAACATAGGAATAAGCTCTCTGATGAAATTATATTGTTTACATCATATGTTGTCTTCCTATTTACATTCTTCTCCTGCCTCTTGTTTTTGGCATTAATCACCCTCTATACATAGGATTCACTGAAGTGAGAGGAGATCCGCTTGTCCAATGATGTTCAACCCCTGTGGTGCTATCAGTTCTGGGCCAATCGCTGAGCTGAAAAGTCAAGCTGAACCAGCAGTCGACAGACAAGTAACCACTATGACTGATGATGCGTAGCTCTGTGGTTTGGCCATGACCATAACGTAGTTCTAAATACAGGATTCCAGTATGTGTCACCGACCATGTCTGTCTTCATTAGCCCATTTCTACATATGAAAATGAATGAAATGCAGTTTGATGACTTCTCAACAGTGTGTAGCTCTATGTGCATATTTAGCCACAGTATATTTACTTTGGTTGCTTGAAAACACACTTAAGTGCCCATCCAATGTCATAAGTAGCATAAAACATCCCTAACTTTTGTAGGGGCTTAGAAATAAATAAATGACAGTCACAATGGCATTGCTGTCAGAAGCATGTGAAAACTGGAACAGCCTCAACTGCAACATATCAGTAGCTGGCTCTTAGACTAGGACAAAAACAGGAGACACACAGGAATAGTAAATAACAATGTGATTTATTTTCATCAAAACAAATAGGTTGGAGAAATCTCTAAAGTCAGTAGTCCACTTCCTGCATGAGTGAACATGTGCTGCATGGATGTTGTGCTTGGAGTATATGCATGGGGCACACCGGGCCCAGGTGTGTCCCATGCCACTGATTAAACTCTTAACAGGTGTGCAGCCCTGGAGACAGGAAGCAGAGCAACAGCAGAGTTAACCAAGCAGAGGGGCCCTCACACACTCAATGTACTGTATACTGTAAACATTTATTCAAAGTAATTGGCAATACTTGGCGGTTTCTATTGGTACTTAAATGTATGCACAGTGGAAGAAAACAAGACTATGGGAAACATGGGAGTAACAGTTGGGCATTTTAAAGAAAAGGGGAAATAAATGTGATTTATTTATTTGATTAGGACAATGCACATAAATCAACACCAATGTTAGCCAGACGGCTTATTTTCAACTGTAGTCCTAGTTACCTAGCATGCATGCAAGGGCATAACTTTGGGTTCAACATTGGGGGGGGATATAATGTAATATTTATTATGTAATAATTACGAACATTTCATTTTCTGCAACATTTTGTGCCTATTCTGCATCAATTTATGGTGCAAATGTCCGTATTTATGTAAAGGAAATTATAATAGTTTTTTGGGGGGGTGTGGGCTAACTCAGATGGAGGCATCCGTGACTGCCTCTTTTGTTGTGGTTGGCTTTGCTTTCAGTCTCCAGGGCTGCACACCTGGAGGGTAATTAGGCACACCTGGGCCTGGCGTGCATATACATTTAACCTTAATTGGGACCTCAACGGCAACACTTAAATGCAAAAAGCCCTACAGACACTTTGCTTCCCAAGACAAAAAAAGAGAAAAAAACCCAGGTCTAACTGGTCCAATTTCACACAGCCACAATCCAGAGCATCCTGGCACAATTGAGTCTAGTATGGAAACACACAACAAAGAAAAAGGACAGAATTATCAAGCATAAAACATCATGGGCGGCAAACGCCCCACACTCTAATCCATATACACGAGCAATCCAAATCACAGATGACCCTCTCCACTCGGCTGACAATCTTATACAGCGTCTTCCCCCTCTGACAGAAGTTTCATTCCACTTCCGGGATTGCTCCGTTGCCGCCGGAAATTCTGCCAGATGTCCCTCTTTTCGGCAGGATGTCCGTTACCTTCCGCTTTCTTTGTGTTGGAATTTTAAACTCCGGTCGAATTATAAGGACTATGGTTAACTGCTCCTCAGATCTCTGCAGGGTAAATCCAGACAGCTAGCTAGACTATCTGTCTAATCAGAGTTTTCTGTTGCACGACTAAAACAACTTTTGACGTCCACGTTCCACCAAAACAAGTTCCTTCCCGAGGCTATTTTGCTGCGGCACTGCAGCTCTGTCCGGTGCTCAGCACCGCCCAAAACGATTGCGATTGGTTTAAAAAAAATGCCAATAAACAAGAGCACGTACTTCTCCCTTCCCAGAATGCTGTGTGGACTAGCCAGACCCTCCTCTGCAGCGCCGTGGAGGAAGGTCTGGCAATGTGAGACCATGGTCATAGGAACAGGACAGAACGCCTTAACCAGAGCTTCCTCCCTAAACCTACACTTTTGATAAACACACAAAGTCGGCCTAATTATAATACTATGTGGAGTTATGTACAGTTTTTTCTTTTTGTGCTTATGTCCTATGTGGCACTGATAGCCATTCCATCTGTGCTGAGATTAATTCCACCAGCCTGACAATGTGGTAATAAAACTTGATCAACTGAGCAGCAGCCAGTCCTTTGGACAGATCTTACCACAGCCCCCCCCCCACACACACACACACACACACACACACACACACACACACACACACACCTCTGTGTTGTGGCTTTTATCTCTCTGCTCTTTAATGTTTTATGTAAAGCACTTTGAATTGCCCTGTTGCTGAAATGTGCTATACAAATTAAAGCTGCCTTGCCTTGCCTTTATTTCCTTTTCTTTGTTTAAATAGCACAACATCCATGCAGCACATTTCCACTCATCCACTCCAGAATCCCCCCATTTATATGTTTTGGTCATTTTGTGTTTAAGGAAAATAAAGCCTGCAGCCTTAAGGCAAGAAAACAAACTCTCTCACAAATAGCACTAAGATCTGCCCTGATTCAGTTAACCTAGTGGAAAGGTTTTCTTAAATATTCACTCAAGCTAGATTTCAGAATATTAAAAGTCACCACTCAATCAGAAAGCAAAAGGCAAAGAAGCGCCTGGGGCCTTATGTATAAACGTTGCGTATGCACGAAAAGCTTGCGTACGCTGGTTGTCACGGACACTTTGTGATGTATAAAAAATTAACTTGACGTGAGAATGTGCGGATCGTCACGCAAACTGATGAGCAGTCCTGAGAATGTGCGGGCCGTCCGCAAAGTCTTTCCTGGCTCTGTAACGTGGCGAATTCTAGCTAAAAAGTGCCGAAAATCACCAAACATTACAAAATAAAGTTTCCACTACAGTTACTGTCATTCGTCTATGACGCTGACTATTCAAAAACATAATTACCACCGCTGATAAAAGTTTGATCCTTGATGTGGATGATTCACATCAGAATGCCAAAACCCAAATGGGAAATTCTATTAACTGTTTAATCCGCCACCACTTAATAACTTGAGGGTTTCAAACGAACGACAAAATCACTCAGGAAATGTATGTCACCCTCTGTATATGGTTAATATTGCACACAGCACGGATTATTTACCACATATGAAATATATACTCGCTGTGCAACTACTATTATGTGTAAATAAGTGAACAAGGTGTGGGAAATTAGGTGTAACCTATAAAAGGACACGTAAAAGATATTGCTATACTTGATGCGTAATGGCTCTTCTGGCACTGCATGAACATCGCAAATTGGAGAATCCGGAGAGAGCGTGTATTCAGAGACCAAACTGATTAGTTGGCCCACGATGATGACTGGCTAATGAGTCGATTCAGGTTGCCAAGGGCTATCTTGTTGGAACTCTATCTGTGCTGAGCTTGGGCCAGCTTTAGAACGTGAGACAGTAAGGAACCATGCGTTACCTGTCTCCTTGCAAGTTCTCACCACGCTGGGCTTACTCGCAACGGGGGCTTTCCAGAGAGAGCTGGCTGACCGGTCAGGCATTTCCCAACCATCACAGAGTCGCGCCATGCCAGCTGTATGTAACGGTATCATCCTTATGTCACCCAGGTACATAAGATTTCCCTTCACTGTCGGTGAGCAGGCCAACATTAAACTGCAATTCACAGTGATGAGCTGATTTCCAAATATAATCGGAGCCATCGACTGCACTCACATTGCTATAAGGGCACCATCTGATAATGAATTTGCTTATGTGAACAGAAAACACTTCCACTCTATTAATGTGCTATTGATCTGTGATGCGCGAAATGTGTTTGACCAATGTTGTGGCACGGTGGCCTGGCTCTACTCATGATTCATTTATCCTGCGAAATAGCAGTGTTGGGAACATACTTCAAGCAGCGGCGCAGGATGGCTCGCTTATTGGTAATATATTCCATTTATGATCAGTAGGCTACGTTAAAAGAAGGCAATGATCTTGTATTGGCATCTGAGTATGTGGTTACTGAATACCCGTAGGTGACCGTGGTTACCCGTTGCAAACTTGGCTCCTCACCCCGCTAACAAACCCCCAGAATGAGCAAGAGCGGCGGTACAATGATCTACATACTCGGGCTCGTCAGTGGTGGAGGGGACCATAGGGCAGCTGTTAAGGCCGTTGGTGCTGCCTGGATAAAACTGGTGGCATGCTGCTTTACAGCCCACAGAAGGTGTGTCACATTGTGCTGGCATGCAGTGTGCTGCACAATGTGGCGAACAAACGTGGTGTGCCTCGCCACAGCCCGAAGCAGAGATGGACGAACCCAACCCGGGACCACCGATCATTAGGCCCAACGCAGCAGCCTTACAGCTTTGCTCGGGGGTCATACAAAGAATGTGAAAAGGCAAGACAAAATGCATTTTTACTTTTTGAGGTCTTTTATTGCGTCACATACGTTAGTCAGACCATCATTTATTTGTCTTAATTCTGTCACTATGTCCCTCATTGTGTTCACAATATTCATTTTGTGACTGCAGCGGGACGCCAGACTGGCCGTGTCCTCACCGATGCTGCAGCAGAGGCACGCGGCGCAGCCAATCCAGTGCACACTCTATCTCCTGCCGTGGAGGTGCTGGCCACACATGGGTCCCCCCTCTCCCCCTCCTCCTCCTGGGTCTCCCTCGTTCCGGACTCCTCAGTTTCCACATTATCTAAAATAAACGAAATTACATCAGTTGGTTCAGACTGCTTCTTGTGCGTAATTTGGACGAACATTTTTGTTTTTTGTAACTGGTCTTTAAATGTGTCTGAGTCGTGGTGTATTTCATACTTACCAGGATGGATGTTTGAGTCCCCCTCACATGCTGGCAGAACTCCAGCTATAAGTTCCTCGCCGATGATTGCAGCCACCCTTTCCTCCTGTCGCGTCAGTGCAGGTGCTCCCCACCCTCCACCTGTAGCTGCCACACTTTTACGATGTGCCACCACTCGATTTTTAATTTCTAGTTTAACATCGGACCATTTTTTCTTAACTTCTGCCATGGTCCGGTTCTCCGAACCTACAGCATTTACGGCCCTAGTGACATTATTCCACTCCGCCGACTTTTTTTTTTTACTAATACCTGATGACAGGCCGCCAAACAGGACACATTTCCTTGCCTCCACCTCTGTAATTAGAACCTCGATCTCACCGTCTGTGAAATTCTTCTTTTTTGCATGTTTAGCCATTGGAATTCAGTCAAAGAAATGATCTCAGTGGCGCAATTATGCGCAATTATGAGTGGCTCGTTCACGTGCGGTCAATCTCACGTTGATTGTGATTTATAAAGGAAAGGTGCGGAGGACCTGGCGTACGAACGGTTTTATACATTTCAATATTTCTGTGCTTAGGTACTTTTCAAGTTTTGGCCGTTCTGGTATGAAAGCTGCGCAATCTTTTATACATAAGGCCCCTGGTGACCAGAGTTTCTGGCTGACATTATCCTATATAATGAGCTCTGCATTAAGGCGAGAAAGAATCAGAAGGCCGCAGCTGTGCAATTTCCTACCTTTCTTAAGCCCTAAAGAAAAGGCGTCGTCACACCCTGATTGGCCAAGAGCAAAATGCACCAAGCTGTTCTCAATTTTTATTTAGGAGTCCATACGAGCTACAGCCTACGCAACAGGTGATCTGAATAACCCTACAATCAACTCAGGGGAATTGTGACATTCAGCTGAAACAAATTGATCTATGCTGGGTAAACATATTACACGAGAATCAAGCCGGTTTTGGGCCTGATTCCCCCCTCCCTACAATGGTCAGCAAAACCCTGAATTTGTAAGGTATATTCAGGGGCCGATCACACCGAGAAGCGTCACTAGAAAAGTATCAGCAGCAAAACCATTGTTTTTCTACTGTGTGGTATAAGAATTGTGTGTATACCAATTATACCAATGGTAATCTCGCATTGTCAGACCTTCCTTCACGGCACTGCGGAGAAGGGTCTGGCAAGTCCACACAGCATTCCCGGATGGGAGAAAAACATGCTCTGGTTTATTGGCATTTATTTAAACCAATCACAATCGTCTTGGGTGGTGCTAAGCGCAGCACGGAGCCACGGTGCCGTCGCAAAATAGTCTCAGGAAGGAACTTGTTTTGGTGGAACGTGTACGTTCAAAAGTTGTTTTAGTCGGAAACTCAGACTGGACAGATAGTCTAGCTAGCTGTCTGGATTTACCCTGCAGAGATCTGAGGAGCAGTTAACCATAGTCCTCATAAATCCACCGGAGTTTAAAATGCCAACACAAAGAAAGCGGAAGGTAACGGACATCCGGTCGAAATGAGTTGATCCTGAGATCTGTAACACATATTTTGGATGTGAGATCCACTTTTGTGCTGAGCTGCATGAACTGTGTGAAGAGTTCTGAGCTCAGTGTAGAGAAATGTGTCACCAACACCAATCAGCAGTTTCAACATCTGGCCACTAGAGTGTGCTGTTACACTAATCTATGTACCCCAGACCACAGACCTCTTAACAAGTCTTAATGAAACTAGAAAATAAGTGAACAATATTTTTCCTAGTTTATTTGATCTAAGTGATCTGTAATTCTGTTGGGTAACATGGTGTTTTGGGGTGATTATCTGGCAACGAAAACTTGGACTGACTACTGAAGTGAGTGATAGGCTACATGGGGTGTGGCTTTTTAAAAAGGAAAGTGAAACTTACAGTCTGGCAGAGGAAAGGAGGAAAGAGAGACGGAGGTAGATGTGAGCCATGGCGTCTGCTTTTTACTGTGAAGATTTGACTTGTCCTGTTTGTCTGACTATCTTCACAGATCCAGTGAATCTTCTCTGCGGACACTCTTTCTGCAGAGGATGTATTACAGCGGTTCTGAGTACACAGCCCCAGTGTCCACAGTGTCGCACAGCTGTTCCAACAGATGTGGCATGTCTTCCAACCAGCCACATATTGAAAAGCCTCGCTGAGAAGGCCAAAGAAACAGAGAAGAGAAAGAAAGAGAAAGCAGAGGTATGTTGGTGCTTTTCATATGTAGTCAATATCTAATAAGCCAGTGAAGCATGACATACGTTGATCGTTTTGTGTCCTTGCGCACATTTTACGTTTTGTATCATTATACGTTCTGCCTTCGGTCACTGAACTGTAAACAGTGCAGTCCATTATTTTTTCTCCAACTCTTCTTAATTGAATTTCACAATAAATGACATGCAGCAGAGGCCATGGTGAACGAACCATAGTTCAGACAGTATGTCAATTCCCCTCAAGTCCCTTACCCACCCTCAAACCAACCCAGACCAGGTCCAAACCAGACGGGGACAAACAACACAGACCCATGCACACAGACAAATACACACCAGTAAGGACATACAACATCCAAAAGATAAACAAATTAACAAATAAAATAATTAATAACTGCATAAACAAATTAAAAGAAATACAGGAAGAGAGTGGAGAGTTCTAGAAGGAGCTCAGTCCTCCAAGTCAGGAGATAAGCTGAGGGAGTCAACGAGTTCTAGGAAAGGGTTCCATGTCTCTAGGAATGTCGAGATAGAGCCTTTCAGTGAAGATCTAAGCTTCTCAAGGAAAGTGCATCATTATTTGTCCACAGTTTTTAATTAGGTCAGGCTGTATCAGTCCTCTAAAACAAATGTGACTGTGGTTAAAAAAACAAAAGATGCATTCATATTATTTGTAAAGTATTTTACCTTAACTCTTAGGCCCTGAGGTGGGACCAGGGGAGAACTTGCTTGGATGCGTGTTCTGCGTGCCAATAATCAATGTCCACAATCTGTCTACATTTCAGTGCTGTGACCCATTTATTCTCCTGACAGCCTGCTCACCGTCGCACAAGCAATACAGTCCATTTCATTTCATTTCTGGTTTAGTTCCTTTCATTTTCCTTTGTCCACTGTTAACCCTGTATGTAGTCAGCAGCTGAGCTTGTTGCAGGTTTAAATGTCGAACAGAATGTGTAGATATGTAGATGTAGATAGGTCTGTAGATGTCCTGCAGCATTATTATTATTATTATTATTATTATTATTATTATTATTATTATTATTAAATAATCATTTTGTAATAATATATATGCTAATGCAGTGGTGGAATGTAACTACGTACATTAATCATGTACTGTACTATTACAAATTTGAGGTACTTGTACTTCTTTTCGTGCCACTTTCTACTTCTACTCCGCTACATTTCAGATAGAAATATTGTACTTTTTACTTCACTACATTCATCTGACAGCTTTAGTTACTTTACAAAATAAGATTTGTGCACACATAACACATGTAGTTTATAAACTACAATGTTTTTTTTAATAAATTATAACAATATAACGGCCTACAAGTGCAGCTGAAATGATTCACCGATTAAACACAGAACTGTTTGGATCATTTCCAGTTAAATGTGAGAATTTTTCTGCATTAAGTACTTTTACTTATAATAATTTAAGTACATTTTCCTGATGATTCTTACATACTTTTAATTAAATAACATTTCCAATGCAGGGGTTTGTACACTGCCCAAATGTAATATCCACACACATTTCAGGCCTATAAAAAATGTAACTACATCTAAACCATTTAATTCTCCATTCTAAACATGAATACTTGCATGCATGTAAACTGTCACTGTACATGTAGCCTAAATACACCTGTCACTCTGTAGGAGCTGCAAATATTTAATAAACTCAGAGGAAATAATTGTATTGTATTCATCCCTAACATCTGTTTCTTTACAGCCACTTTCACTGCTTTGCATCTGTTCACATTTTTTCATGTGTCATCATCATTTAGCCGTTGTATTAACTAATAGATAAATGTTTTTTCTTTTTTACAGTCAGCTGAGCTGTGCCCTGAGCATGAAGAAAAGCTGAAACTGTTCTGCGTCACAGATCAGCAGTTAGCTTGTATCATATGCCGGGATGGGGAGAGGCATGAAGGACACAAGTTTAAACCGATCAAAGAAGCAGCTGCATCTCTCAGACTGGAGTTGGAGAAGGGTATGGAGAACCTTTGTGGTGATATCCCCGCTACAGAGAGCCTAGCAAACACACAGAGGGAAGAAATAACAAAAACCAAAGAGAAGTCTCAGCAGCTGACCACCCAAATCCACAGACAGGTTGAGGAGATGCACCAGTTTCTGAGAAAGAGAGAAGATGAGATAGTGAATGAGCTGAGAAACAGAGAGAAAGATGCTGTTGAGAAAATGACCGTGAGCTTAAATGCTATAGAAACAGCTTTGTGTGAGAGCAGAGAGCTGGAGAGAAAACTGAAATCAGTAGTGA